>NC_060268.1:105335487-105560868 GCF_021613505.1 Equus quagga | reverse complement strand
TATGTGTGGAAAGAGATCAATCTGGTTTACTGAGTCTTAGGAATCTCAGAAACTGACTTCATGTCACACCTCAATATAATGCTAATTGGTGAGGTGATGTCTCAAGCCCAGCCAAAAGGATCACATTTCCTAAAGGGGATTATATAAATTAGTTTTCTCTCTCCACTGCACATCTTTCATCTTCTCATCTAAGAAGGATCCCTTCCCATAACAGTAAAACACTATATCACATAATAAGCTGTGAGGGTGTCATCAGGAGAGGCATGAACTTATGTGAACTTCACCCCCATTTCAAAGGAGTTTGTTGTTGCAAATTTTATTGGGGGGTCTTCAATACTTTGTGTCAAATCTTGACCTTGCAAAACGTCACATTCACCATTTCATGCTGGAAAGGTCTTGAGATGAAGGTGCTTAGGAATTTTGGTACTAAGGACACCACTTAAAACCACACGTGTTCTCCCCAAAACCTTGAGCCTCCACACATCAAAGGTGAGACAAACAGAAGAAATCCCACCAGGAAAGTAATAAAAGTGAAGATGCAGAATCTTACAACATAGCTTCTTTTGAGATTTACAGATGGCTTTTTCCACCTCTTCCTATCCCATCCACAGTATTCCTCTTAATCATTCTATAGTGGGAGGTTCATTAAAAAAGAAAAGATTTCTTTTTCCCTTGCTTGAATAAAAAACAAAATAAGAAATTCAGGTCTCATAATTATCTGATACCTTCAGCTTTCCCTCCTGGTTCCAGGTTGGAAGATACTTACACTAATATGCTTTCCCTCACATGGTGGATGGTATTGGGTATGATATTAACGAGCCCTCTGGATCAGAACTCATGTGTTCTGGGCCCCCTTTGGGATTGTTGGCTTCTTTTTATGGAAATTTCATGAAGAAACAGTTTAGTTCTCAAAGTATTATCAGTATTATAGCAACTCCACCGTCAGACTGGTGTTCGGGCTGCTGACACTGCTTCTCCCCATCCCAATCCCCATTTCCTGTTCAACTTAGCATCCCCTAGTCTCTCTCCCACAATATCATGGGTGACAGGATTGCCCTTTCCTTAGGCCCTACTTAGCCTTCTTACTTAGGGAAATAATACAAGACATCCAAACCTTTCTATGAACAGATCATATTAACCAGGTACATTTTAAACCAAAATATGCTTATTATCCAAATTCTGAATATTGGTGTAGTCTAATTTTTCAAGAGTGGCACAGGGACAGAGTGGTAAACGTAAAATTCTGCCACAGAGGAAAAGCCACAAGCTGATGTTTGCTTTTTGTCTCCATGGCTAGATAATCAGAAACACAACTTTAAGAGCTATCTCTTTCATTAACAAGCTAATAAATCCTCAAAGCACAAGGAATACTGAAAAATTTCACAAATAAATGAAATCTCAAGGTCTCATTGAACAGCACAAAGAAATACTGGGTATTGGAGAGCTGTGAAGGCACCATGCAGAAAAAGTAACTATAGACAAAGGAAGCTTTGAAATATTTCTTGGTACCTGGTCAGCACCCCTTAGGCTGGATGCATGGTATAGTTAGTTCACCCCATCTGAGTTTCCCCTTTATAAGCCTTTCCCCAAAATATATGCCAGCCCACTCTGCTCCCAGTGTTGGCGTTGGGACTTGCTCAGGTGGCACAGGTATTTCTGCATCATGAAGCTGGCACTGAATAAATTTAAAACAATCCTATGCAAATGAGCCTTTATCTGGGCAGTAGTCTTTATGGTCTCACTTTGCTCCAGTTTCTGTAACTCATCTCCCATGTTTTCCCTAACTTCCAACTGAGAATATGAGCATGTGGTCCAGGTTTGGCCTGGATTGAAAGCAGAGTGTGTCGATGGACTGATGTTACAGAAATGATTTTGTTTGTAGGACGGTGGGAGCCACATGAATACTCGGGAAATTTTGTGATATTTGCCTGACTTTGTGCGATCATCACTGGTGAGGACATATTGAGGCAGAACAGATCTCCATTCAGCTGCCACATATCCAAGGTTGCCTGAAAATATATTTTGGGAATTTTGTCTCCTTCCTTGGCTTTCAACGAGAAGCCAGAGGCCATAGAAACAGGGATCACTCCTGCCGCTCAGCCCAGCTGAGGTACCCAGGAGGACAAGCAGTCTTCCAAGCCAGTGGTTGCTAGGGTAACAGCTTCTCCACCCTGGTGCCCACTTCTCTTCCTTCCTCTTCTGCATCTAGAAGGATTTTTGGGTAGCTGCTCCCCACATTCTTTTAAAAACAGAGGGGCGGGCCAGGTTAGAGATGTCACAGAGACCACCTAATTATTACCTATCCTTCCCTGAAGAGGGGGAAATGCATGCTTCTCTTTTTCAAGGAGATTGGGAAGGGAAACAAAGATATTCTTCAGACAAAAATATTCAATGAAAAGAATCATAATGTTGGTGGAGGCATGAAGAATGTTTGAGAGAGGAAGATGGATTTCCTCATCTCATTCCTCAAAAACCAGTGTGTTTCCCAAAAGGTGACAACAGCCATGGTGTAATCCAGCTCTTTCTCACAATGAAATCTGTTCTCTTAACCTCTATGCTCTGGCCTCAGTGCACACATCACATGTAGAAACTTTTGGTCTGGCTTTTCCCTCGAATCAGTAGCAACATTCAAATTGGGATTTTAGAAACACTTGGGAAATTAAGTCGCATAATTTCTTTGAAAAATCTTAGCAGAGGACAGCCTGGACATGTGGGAGCCAATTTCCACCACAGACAATTAAAGGACAAATATAAAGGTTGTGTCAGTAACTCTTGTTCTCAACAGTGACCAATTAACTGCCCCCCAGGGCACCAGCGCTGCCTTTACTTTGTGCCTGTCTCCTCAGCTCTTAATGAGGTTGGGGAGCCTGCCCTCTCTGCTCACTGGCTGGGTACATCCTGCTTGGTACCAAACACAGTCTTGTGGGAAGACTACCACAGAAGCCTGAGACCTGCATGTCGGGAGCTACTCGACAGTGATTCAGTGGAACAAGCATGCTTCTCCACATGGGAAGGTGAGGATATGATGGAGGAGCATAGTGCAATAAAGCGTATCTTGGAGCAGATGCGCCCATGACAGTGGAGAACTCCAGCAGAAGGAGCTTTTTCTCAGCAGATCGAGGGCTGCACTCAGGAGAAGCTGCCTGCTCCTGTGAGCAGGTAGAGTAGGTCGGCAGCAACATTTCATGTTAGGTGGGTATTTACCCACTGTGGGATGCAGAGCCAGACATTTCATCAAAACCCTGAGTAGTCCTGGAGTCAAGCTGTAGCCCAGAATTGGGGGCAGTGAAATGTGGTTGTTTTATTCTATCTATCTGCTGCTTTTGGGGATTCAGTGGCCAAACTGCCATGTAGCCTTGTTGCGGTATGAAACTTTCTGGGCTTTAAAACATGGCTTTGCACCCAGGGACACTGGGAACATGGGGTGCATATTCACCCCACTCTGGGAAAATAGAGTGTGACAAATATTTCCTTTTCCTCTCCTTTCCCCTGTGCACAAAGTAAGCTCTATTTCCTGGAAGATGCTAGCTGTAAGAGGAGGAAGTCCTGCTCCCCATGAGGGGACTCGTGCGTGTGCCTGGCATCAGGGACTGGGGTAGCTTGGTGGGCCCACTGCTGTCTACTGGAACAGAAGCAGAGGCTCCTTCAGGCTGCCCTGTGGGCAGTGCCACGCAGGGGTGAGCAGTTTGGTTGCATGAGCAGCACTTCAGAGAACTTGGCCCATGGCAGGTTAGTAAGAGAGATACATCCCACCCTGCAGACCTGCAGCTTGGTGTTGAGATGCTTGAGCCAAATACATTGGAGAAGTGATTTATTGAGGGGACCAAAAACAGGAGAATGTTCACTGAGCTTTGACGTAAGAGTGATTTCACGGGTGCCATGTTCGCAGAATATCCTTCCTAAGTGAGCTAATCTGTGAACTCCTGTCATTCCCCATCTCTCATGCATGGCAGCCTGGAGCCTCAGGAAAGTGAAGTAAATCCTGGATTTACAGCTTATTATTGAGCTCTCCAAGGTCTCTGGTCTCCAGCCTCTTCTACAAAATGGTTGTGCTAAAGCCGATCAGCTCTAAGGCCTGTGTCATTCCGTAGGTCAGTAATTCATCAATGATATTAACTGAAGGACAGAAAAAAATAAGATAAACAAACTAAACTTTCACTTAAGGTTGAGAGATCATCAACAATAAATTTGTTCCCATTTTTAAATACTTTGCCACAGCATTTGGAAACAGCATGGGCTTTGAGTTTGGGCAGATCTAGCTAAAGTCCCAGCCTTGTGACCCTACCTTCCTATGCCTCAACTTCTGCTTCAGTAAAGGGAGGTATAGAGGCAATCTAGCACTCATGATTATTGTGGGGAGGAGTAGGAATACCGATTTTCAGTGACCAGCATGGTACGAAATGTTAGTACTGTCTTCAACAGATGATGATAATGTTGGTGATGATTTGCACCATAGAATTTCTTCCATGTTTTTAAAAGAATATTAAAAGAGAATGTTACTGATATTACTGTTATGTTTATTTACAAATGAATAATATTGTAAAGCAAAATAGAAAGTTTTATCATTATAAAAACTTTAATAACACTCTTTGCTGCTCAAGCTATATTTAAGACTATATTAATGTTCATAATATTCCAATTAGACTTTGAGGAACACATAGGAAACATTGGTATCATGTGCCAAGTGAGTTACATGCTTTATCTTACTCATTTCTCACAAGAACATGAACAGGTAGACCCTGTCATCTTCATTTTACAGAGAGTGAAAGTGAAGTTTACAAAGGTTAACTAACTTTTCAGGAGTTAGAACTCAGGATTGAACTCAGGTCCTTCTAATTCAAGAATCAACTTACTGGACCACTTTCCTATCTGCTTAGCCCCTTTTGTCAGGTAGAAAGTAACTTGATCTTGTGCTTGCCTAAACTTCTGTGCTGGCTGTCATCTCTTTATTGTAGGTTAAGACCAGCAGGTGATGCTGCTGTGGAAAGAGATGCCTATGGAAACGGAGAATGGGACAAGTGTCCAAGAATTCACCTTGGAGGGGTTTCCTGTTGTCCAGCACGTGGGAAAGGTCCTCTTCATGGTGCACCTGCTGGCGTACCTGGCATCTCTCACAGGCAATGTTGTCATAGTCACCATCACCTGTGCGGACTCCCGGCTCCAGACACCTATGTACTTTTTCCTCAGCATTTTCTCAATTGGTGAGTGTTGTTTCACAAGTTCTGTTATTCCTAAGTTGCTGGTCATCTTTCTTTTAGGCCGGCAAACAATTTCCTTTCCTGCTTGTTTCATACAAGCGTTTGTCTTCATATTTCTGGGAGCAGCAGGTTTCCTCCTCATGGCAGTGATGTCTGTGGATCCGTACGTGGCCATTTGCAAGCCTCTGCATTACCCGACCATCATGAACCTGAGGACTAGCCTCCTCCTGGTCGCTGCCTGCATTGCTTTGGGCTTGACTCTCATCACTGTTCTGGTGGTGAAGGTTTCCCAGTTATCCTTCTGTGGTCCCCATGTCATCCCTCACTTCTTCTGTGACCTCGGCCCCCTAATCCATCTTTCCTGTTCTGACACTAGATCTGTTGAAATGTTGGTTTTTGTCCTCACTTCCTGTATCCTTTTGGCATCCCTCATCATAACCATCATTGTGTACAGCAACATAGTAGTCACAATCGTCTGTCTCCCATCAGCCAAGGAGCGACGGAAAGCTTTCTCCACCTGCTCCTCTCACCTCATTGTCCTCTCTCTGATGTATGGCAGCTGTGTCTTCATATATGTGAAACCAAAGCAAACAAACAGGTTGGAATCCAACAGGGGAGCTGCCCTTGTGAACACAGTGGTGACCCCGCTGCTGAACCCTGTCATCTACACTCTGCGGAACAAGCAGGTCCACCAAGCTCTGAGGGAGACTATTTGCAGAATCAAAATATCAAGATAAAAGAAAGTCACATGACCTTGGAGTGGAAGGCTTCAGAGAACCATATATCTTTATTCCGGCAGTGGAGAGTCTCTGGCAGACCTCATTTGACCTCTGTTGGCACATCCTAAGCAAAATGGAAATCTCTATTTTTTTCAAGGCCACATTATGCCTTGCTATGGATAACTATCCTCTCCCTGAACATTCCACATATTTATCATAATTGACTTTAATTGCAAAATCTTTTAATGAATTTATATTCTTCCCTCTGATTTAAACAATGTGTTGAAATTTTTAAAATTTAGTAATTTCTTCTCTTTTTATTTCACTTCTCTCTAGTCATACACATGGTTCAAGAGAACTAATAAGTATTGACCAAAAGGCATTTAAACAATTTAAATGATGAAAGATTTTATATTAGCTTGTGCTAATGAAGGAACCGATGGAAATAGTAGCAATGCTCAGGTCCACATTCTCTCCACACCTAGCCCAAGGAAATAATAGTCATAGCACTCTTCACCTGGGATATATATGGTTTGCATCAGATGGGCTCTTAATTGCTGTTCTTGGCCCGTGGCTTAGCTACACATTTATGCATCACTCCTCTGCTGGAGAGAAATAGAACTGTTTCGATCTTGAACCATTCTCTATGGAGCGGTAATACCTACAGCAACCCAGAGCTGACCAATACTCCTATTTTTCTAAATTATTTATTCTAGCTCCAGCCCCTCAGATGCATGGTGCATTTTTATAGTTCGCCTTTATTCTAAAGCTGTTACTACTGAATGTGTGTGTCTATCACGGGAAGGGACTGTGAATCTTTGGAAGAAGTCATATAGATATGGAATAAGTATGATTTCTTCCAAAGATTCAGGGTGATGGAATCTAAGTTATTTGCTTGTCTACTTCATATTACTAATGAAAATAAATTAAGCAAATCAAACATATTTTCGTGGTGGACTTGTGTTATCAACTACAAGATTATCTTCTGATTGATAATCTAATCTACTTTAAACCTGAAATTTCAATTATCTCAATCCTTAGCTCTTGTACACTTTGATATTCTATTTCCAGGGTAGAAATCTGTCTTTTTTTTTTCTAAAAAGATTAACACAGTTTTTCTTGTGTTTGTTTTTTAACCCAAACTCTGAGGTTAATTAACCACAAATACACCTTGTGAAACGGGTGCCACACCATGATTGGATCATACTTGACCTTGAAGGTCTTATTCCACAGTTCAGATTTCATCTTACTGACAATGAAGAAGTATCAATGTGCTTTAAAAAGTCACAGACATGTTATGATTAGCTACATATTATCGAACGTAGCTGTGGACTTTGTATGAAAACTATTGGGAAAGCCAATATCACAGTAGGAAAGTGGATAAAGACACTGTTATATAAATTGAGAGAGAGACTTAATGATGGTTTAGGGAAGTGGCAGTGGGAATGGAACTCAAAGTGGCCAGTAGTAGACTCTGAACCATTTTGCATCGGACAAGCCCAAGTTCTAAATCTGGTGCTGCCTGCAACTAACTGACCAACTTGCCAAAACACTTAAGTCACTTTACCCATAAAATGTGGAGATTGAGCCAGATAAACCCTAGGGTCCTCTTGAAAGTGATTCATGGGATAGCATCCTGTAACATCCTGATGCTGCAGAAATGTGGAAATAATGGGCTTTCCTGAGAGATGAACTGCTGAAAAGTGTACTGAAGTGATTAAGGTTCAGCAACTGTAGGAACAAATCAAGGCATGATGGTCAAACTACTGAAAAAAGTGTGAGCCTCTTCAAGGTTTTAATCAAGATTTGATAATAATTGATCACACAAGAATTAATCAAATGCACTCTATATGACTTTAAGATAGACTATGACTGGAGGATGAGCTTGACAAATAGAATAATGAAGACCACAAATTTAAAACTGAATCCATGAATCTAGGCTGGTCATTGCCAGCCATAGATGGTACCCAGTGAAAGACAAACCCAGATGTGGAGATAAATGCACTAGATTCTGGTGCTGTAAAACATTTTATTGAGGCTAATCCCCTGAGATGTTTCTATGTTGAAGATACTTCCAATCATTATTTTATTAAACCACTTTATTGAAATATGATTGATATACAAAAAGTTGTAGATATTTAATGTAAACAACTTGATATGTTTGGAGCTAAGTATACACCCATGAAACTATCATCACCATCGATGCCATAAACCTATCTATCACCTCAAAAGTTTCTTCCTGCCTCCTTTGTGTTGTTTTTTTTTCTTATATGGTAAGAGCACAGAATATAAGGTCTACCCTCTTAGCAAATTTTTAAGTAGACAATAGAGTATTGTTAACCATATGCCCTAAGTTGTACAGATCTCCAGAACTTACGTTGTATGACTGAAATGTTACCCTTGATCAACACTTCCCTTTTTCCCCCTCCCCAGCCCCTGACAACTACCGTTCTACTCTCTGCTTCTATGTGTTTGATTAGATTCCACACATAAGTGAGCTCACGTAATGTTTGTCTTTCTCCATCTGGCTTATTTTATTAAGAATGATGTCCTCCATGTACATCCTCGTTGTCACAAATAGAAGGATTCCTTTTTTAAGGCTGAATAATATTCCTTTATATTTATTTACATTTTCCTTATGCATTCTTCTATAGATGGAATTTAGATTATTTCCATAGCCTAGATATTGTGAATAATGCTGCAAGAAACATGGCAGTGAAGATATCTCTTTGAGATCCATAGTTCAATTCCTTTGGATATATACTCAGAAATGGGATTGCTGCATCAAATGGTAAGCCTATTGTGAATTTTTTGAGGAAATTCTATGTTGTTTTCCATAGTGGCCACACCAATTTACACTCTCATCAACAGCATACAGGGTTCTCTTTTCTCCACATTCTTGTCCACACTTCTTATCCTTTGTGGGTTTTTTTGGATTACCCATCCAAAGAAGTGTGAGATGATATCTCATTGTGGTTTTGATTTGCACTTCCCTTAGTGATGTTTGCATTTCCTTTAGTGATGTTGAGCATCTTTTCATGTACCTATTGGCCATGTATACGTCTTCTTTGGGAAAATGTCTATTCAGTTCCTCTGCCAATTTTTTAATTGGATTGTGTTTTTTTTGTTATTGAGTTATATGAGTTCTTTATAGATTTTGGAGACTTTATAGAAAAGGTGATTTGGGAAAACACAGGAATTTTCCATTTGGACAATGAAAATGGGGGGAATTTCATGTTGGTCAACAGCATTTGTGAAGCATGGCATTATAACACCCTGCAGCATCCTTTCATGCTTACAGGTGAAGGTGGGATGGAAAAGAATTAGAAAAAGTGGAACTGAAGACGTAACCAGAGTCTAAGTTATAAGTGATGTCATATACCATGTGCAGGAGGAGAGTTTTTCGGTACTTGAAGGGAAGTAGATAGACTTTCAGGGGCCAAAATAGGAAGATATGTGGATGCTATTTTAAATTTATCCTGAGGGCAACAGGGGACACTTATTAGTGTTAAAACACTGAAACAGCATGGCCAGGTTTACACAAGATCACTGTGGCTGCAGTGGGGATGTGGGAGGCATTCTGAGTAACTGGAGTCTATAGTTTTAATAAATGTTTTGCCACAAGCCCATGGTGTTCTCCAGCCTTCAATCCTTCGATACTATTTTCCTTGCTGCCCACACACCAAACATTTCTAGGGGAATAATAACGGCTCTGTTTTCCTTCCACCTTCCAGCTATCACACAATGCTCTTCATTAGTGGGTTGAATCTGGAACACTGCTGGTAAGGGATTCTCTAAGATGTAGTTCCAAGGATTCCAGCTGGAGTGATCTAGAGGATAGAAGGGAGTGGAAACAAATGCTGCTGCCTCTCTCTCCCTGGAAAAAGAAAGTGAAAAGCAATCAAGGTCCAGCATGGTGGGCTTAAAGATAATATTGCATCCTAAAAACATCATTGAACTATGATAAAAAATAAACAATCCAAAAAAGGAATGATTTTATAAATTAAAATATAATCGCTGAAAGAAATAGTTCATTAGAATTGTTGGCAGATAAGCAAATGGAGAGGATTCAGAAAGTCAAATACAAAAAGAGATAGAAAATATGTGGGAATAGACAGAGGACATAAATCATAGGTCCAGAATGTCCAAATTCTGCCTATTAGGGACTAAGGAAGAAAGAACATAGAAAAAAGAAGGGAAGAAATCATTAAGTGCACAAACACAATACAATTTCTAAATTGTCTATAGGGACAGCTCAATAAATAAAAAAGACTTGCATCGAGGCATGGCATTATACAATTTACAGACACCAAATATAAAGAGATCTTAAATTTTTTCAGATAAAAAATAAGTAAAATCACTACAAAAGACTACAGAAATCTATGTATCAACTTCTTTAGCAGCTTTTGATATTGGAAGGAAACGCAATGAGGCATTTAAACTTGGGTGAATGATTTTCAATGTAGAATTCTGTAGCCATTCAGCTTTTAACAAATGTGAAAATCAATTATAAACATTTATGAGGGCTAGGAATTATAAAGTTTCATTCACATACACCATCTCTTCGTTAAATTCTTAACATTGGTTCCCACGAAATAATCAAAACGATCCTCCATCCTAAACAAAGTGTGCCTTTGTTTCCTCATCTGTGAAATAAAATGAGGACTGAATAATTAATACAAGTAATGCAATTTAAACAATGGGATTTAGCAGAGCAATGTGCTTGTTTGCAATGATGATGATGATGATGATGGTGATGATGATGATGGGCTCAGACATCCCTAGATTCAAAGCAGGAAAAGAATTCCAAGAATCTTAGTGAGCAAATCAAGGTTAGATTTTTTTAAAAGCAAATAAAGCATAAAACCAAAGGTAAGATGAAAGGAGAGGTGCAATTAGAACTCCCAGGAGGGTAAATCCCAGAAGAATAAAATGTTTAATTTTCTATAGGGGCAATTTCAAATCCCTCTTTGACTGAAGTTGTATAGGAAGGGATTTTAGTTGGAAAGTAAAGTATTATTTATAAAACTTACTAATTTCTAGTCTTTGTATGTTTTGAATAGAGAATGTGAACTGTACAATATCTGATTTTAAAATTATTTTTAAATTATTGTCTTCTTCATTCTTTAATATGGACAGTGGGCACGTGCAAGGAAACAGTTTTTTGCTCTTTGTAGTGTAAAGAATTCTTGTTATAGAAAGTCTCTGTGGTTGCATCTCATTAGTCTCTGCATAAATTTGAGTTTTCCTCCATATTTTCCTGAACATCTTCTTCCATGTTGCTTGTTGAATGTCATTACAGCAGTCTCTGATGGATAGACACCGATGTAGAAGAATATGAAGGACAGCAGAGGACACAGTCTGACACATGCAGGGTTTGTGGTGCCCTGGTATGTGGACATGTACCTATTAAACCAACTTCAGCCTTTATAGGCACGCCCTGCAGAACTTCTTGCTGGTAGAAAAACCCTTGGTGTTAGTAATTAAACTTCACAGAACATATCCATTAAAAAACTTGCCAACTGATATTTATGTGGGAAATATTAATATTTGTAACTGCAAAACTCAATACAACATTAAAACAAAAGTATATGTAAGGAGAGGCTCCAATTCAAATATGAATATGAATGTTTGAAAAGCCACAGGATGACAAGAGAGTGGTATGGTTTTTAGAATTTTCTTTCTTAAAGGCCATGTTAATGCAGAGAAAGAAACAGTTTGTCAAGAATCACGTTAGTGTTTTGGAATCATGGAGCAAAGTTTTAAGTATTTTATACCCTAACATTATTATTTATACAGAACCATTTTTACTGTGCTTATAGAAGACTGGTTGGGGATTGTGATAATTGAATATAGATTATAGTTTTCTCATTATTTTAAAGGTCTGTCTGGCTTTAACAGGCGTTAAATGAGCAGCAGAGAATTTAGTCAGTAATCTTGTTTTACCCAGACTTTATGCAGATATTCCCCAAGAAGTTAACTGAAAGGAGAATGTGTCCTGGCCAAGGTAGTGGTCTGTTCCCTGCCCTAATGACATCAAAAAATATCTTCATCACATGGCAACTTAGCCATGGCCTGTAGCAAGTTACAGCTGTAGAATATTTAGCTGAATAATTGCCTAAACATGACAAGGTGTTATGCAAGCATTTAATACCATAGTAATAATGAGAAATGCTTAAGATATCCTATTAAGAAAAGACAAAAGCTGAAGAGAAAATTTTATAAAGTTAACCTGGGCCCAAATCTCGCCCTGCCCTCTCCTCTCTGACTGGTTGTCATATTACAGTGAATAAAAGAAGATCCTGGAAGACCCTCACCAACGCTCTCTAACTAGAGAGGAATGTGTCTCATAGCAAACACTGCTTCCCATATTATTTAACACCTTACGGAACTAAAATTACAGAATAATAAATGGGTAGAAATGCTTCAAAAGTCAAAGGTCCTATATTAGAGTGCAGTATTTTAAGACAGTAAATCCTTGATGGATCCAGTATATACCCACTGCAGATCTCAGGAATACATACACAACTCATGTTTAACGTCAGTCATCAATTTCTGAGAATCATATATGGTTAGTGAAAAGGAAAACAGGGATCCTGTTATAGTTGTCCCATTATGGTAAATAGAAAAGGTACCAACAGGAGATACCAACAGGATGTCTGGGTAATATTCACTCTAATACTAATTCTCAACATTATGAAAACCTAAGCCAAACATTCATTGAAGGAATAATTAAATACAGATGTTGCATAGAAAGTAGAGTTCTGAGTGACCACATACAACTCCGGTAAATAGTTATTCTATGCCTTACTATCCATTTATGTTTTAAGGGGGAAATCAATTACATGTTAAAATTAATAAAGGAAACCTCAACTAAATTTGGAAACCAGAAGGCCTGTAGAGGGAGCTCTCATGCCCTGCTACTCCATCATTGTCATCATCATTGTCAGTTCATCAGCATCGTTACAACCCATTGACCAAATGAGTTCTATCAGCATTGAAGGGCAAACAGATCAATTACTATGGAGGATTCGGAAAGGTAAATAAAGGTTAGGTTTTAACTAGACCAAAAGTGAGAATCAGAAAATAAATAATTGGAGATAAAATAGTAACTGGACTGTTCAAAATTATTTGAAATTTATGCTTTGCTACCAAATTCTTCAGCCTCCTAAAATATATCCTACAATTTCTCCTTCATTTTGTTGTTGACCCAGTCCATCCTCAGCGGCCTGGGAATTTGAAGACAGCACATATAAAAGCACGAGCATACCATTCTGAGAGTCAAAGTTAATGCTTCCTTCTGTATGCAGCAGGCAGTCAGAAACAAATACAGGAAATCTCAATTTTACTGTCACTTTCTAATGATTTTTCTGAGAGATTCTAAAGTATAATCTGCTATATATAAGGAAAAATTGTTTTTCTTAGCTTATAAATTTAAAAATTGTAATAAACTGCTGGAATTGCCAAAATTAAAAATATAGCTAAGACCCAGGATTAGCAAAGGTATGGAGCAACTGGAATTCCAACAAATTGCAGGTGGGAATATAAAATAATGAAATCGCTTGGAAAACAGTTTGGCAGTTTCTGATAAAATTGAACATACATTTTCCATATGACTTATCAATCCCATATCTAGGTATTGACATAAGAGCAATGAAAATGTATGTCCACAGTTGTATACGGTGTTTATAACAGGTTTATCTGTAATAGCCAGAAACAAAAACAACTCAATTGTCCATCAAAAGATGAATGGTGGCCTAACCAGATAATGAAATTCTATTTAGTCATAAAAAATAAAATGAACTACTGACACAATGAAATGGATGAATCTCAAAAACATTACATTGAGTGAAACAAAATAGGCAGGGGGCCGGCCCTGTGGCCGAGTGGTTAAGTTCACGTGTTCCACTATGGCTGCCCAGGGTTTCGCTGTTTCGGATCCTGGGGGCGGACATGGCACCACTCATCAGGCCAAGCTGAGGCGGCGTCCCACATACCACAACTAGAAGGACCCACAACTAAAATATACAACTACGTACTGGGGGGATTTGGGGATAAAAAGCAAAAAAGAAAAAAAAAGATTGGCAACAGTTGTTAGCTCACATGTCAATCTTTAAAAAAACAAACAAAATAGGCATGAATGCATGCACACTCTATTTCATTTATTTGAAATTCTAGTAAAGGCAAAACTAATCATTGATTGCCAGGGGCTGAGCATTGGGGTAGGGGTTGGCGAACAACGGGAACCAAAGAACTTTTCCTGGTGATGAGAACGTTGTGTATCTTGAATGGGGTCGTGGTTACATAAGGTGTATATAGTTGTCAAAAGCCCTCAAACGGTACACAAAAATGTGTGCTATAATTACGCCTCAACAAAGGGGTAGTGGTTAGCCTAGGCGATAGTGATTATGCATGCATTTTCAGTGATGGAGGCCAGCTGCTTGAGCAGATGCACCAAGCAGTGGAACTTCTCCAAGTGCCAGACAGCAGGAGATCCCTCCAGGGTGAATTCCTGCACAGTTGCTGCATTCCTCACCTACACCAGTATATCCTTACCCCTCACGTACCACAGTTTGTTTTTCCATTCATCCATTGATAGACATTTGGGTTGTTTCCATTCTTTGACTACTTTGCATGGTGCTGCTATGAGTATCTGTGTACAAGTTTTTGTGCAGACATATGTTTTCATTTTTCATCAGTATAAATCTAAAAGCTGAATTGATGTTAATTTTGTTAATTCTATTAGGTACTGCAAACTGTTTTCCAAAGAAGCTGCACCATTTTACATATCCACCAGCAGTGTAGGAGGATTCCAGTTTCTCCATATCCTTGCCAGTGCTTGCCATTTTTGATATTTTTAAGTCATAGTTGTGCTAGTAGGTGTGAAGTGGCAACTGATTGTGGTTTGGATTTGCATTTCTCTACTGACTAAAAATGTTGAGCACCTTTTCCAGTGACTATTGGCCATTTGCAGACGTTCTTTAGAAAAATGTCTATTCAGCTTCTCTGCTCATTTTTAGTTGAGTTATTTGTGGTTTTATTACTGAGTTGTAAGAGTCATTTAAATATTATAGATACAAGTCTCATCAGATTTACAATTTGCAAATATTTTCTCTCACTTTGTGCATTGCCTCTTCACTTTCTTGGCCGTGTCCTTTGAAGCACAAAATTTTTAATTTTGGTGAATTTCAGTGTATCTGTTTTTCTTTTGTTACTTGCTCTATTGGTGTCATATCTAAGAAATCTTTGCCTAATCCAAGGTCACGCAGATTTACACCAATATTTTCTTCTGAGAATTTTATAATTTTGGATCTTAATTTAGGTCTTTAATCCATTTTGAGTTAATTTTTGTATATGGTGTGATGTGGGGGTCCAAATTCATTTCTTTGCAAGTAGATATCCATTGCCCCAGCAGCATGTATGGAAAAGACTATACTTTCCCACTGAATTATCTTGGTACCCTACCAAAGATTAATTGACCATAAATTTAAAGGCTTCTTTCTGGAATTTCGTTTATATTCCATTGATTTATATGTCTATCCTTATTCCAGAACCATACAGGCTTGATTACTGTCACGTTATAGTAAGTTCTGATATCAGGAACTTCGTCTTCCAACTCTGTTTTGGATATTCTGGCTACGTTGCATTTACATATCATTGTCCATTTATGCAAAACAAGGTAGCCGGAATTTTGAGAGGGATTGCATTGTATCTGTAGATTGCTTTGGGGAGTGATGCTAGAGTAACAATATTAAGTCTTCTAATCCATGAATATGGGATGTCTTTCAATTTATTTAGGTCTTCTTTAATTTCTTTCAATGATGTTTTATCTTTTCCAGTGTTCAAGCCTTTCACTTCCCTGGTTAAATTTATTCCTAAGTATCTTATTCTTTTTGATGCTGTTGTCAATGGAATTTTTTTCTTAATTTCAATTTTGTATTCTTTATTGCTAGTGTATAGAAATACAACTTATTTTTGTATCTTGATCCTTTATTTGGAAACCTAGTGGAACTCATTTATTAGCTTTCATAGGTTTCTTGTGGATTCCTTAAAATTTTCTATGTACAAGATCATGAATCTGCAAAAAGACATAGTTTTACTCTTCTTTTCCAATCTGAATGTCTCGTATTTCTTTTTCTTGCCTAATTGTCCTTGTTAGAACTTCTAGTATGATGTTAAATAAAAGTGGCTAGAGCCAACATCCTGTCTTGTTTCTGATCTTAGGGAAGAAGTATGCAGCCCTTCCTTATTAAGTATAATATTATCTAGTCACTTTTAATAGACACCCTTTATCAAGTTGGGGAATTTCCCTTCTAAGTTTTTCAAATATTTTTATCATGACAAGGTTAGATTTTGTTAAATGCTCTTTCTGCATCTATTGAGATCATCATGTGCTTTCTGTCCTTTATTCTATTGGGTGTATTTTTGTTGCTAGTGCCATTGAGTGGATTCTGACTCACAGTGACTGTATATAGCATAGCGACACACACAGCAGAGGGGAAGGGTGCCAGGTCTTTTTGCGCAGTGCTCTCACCTTCTGGTGCTATATCAGACAATGCTCTGCTGCTATTCATAGTGTTTTCATGGGCAAATTTTTGGAAGTGGGTGGCCAGGTCCTTCTTGTTAGACTTTATTAATCTGGAAGTTCCACTCAAACATGTCCAGGGATGACACTACTGGTATTTGAAATACTGGTGGCATAGTTTTTGGCATCACAGCAACATGCAGCCACCACAGTATGACAAAAAACAGACTGGTGGTGTGGTTCCCTGACCTGGAAATGAACCTGGACCGCAGCGGTCAGACTGCTGAATATTAACCACTACCACCAGGGCTGACTAATATGTTGTATTACATTGATTGATTTTTTATATGTTGAACCAACCTTGCATTACTTGAATAAACCTCACTTGGTCGTTTTATACCATCTTTTTTAATTTGTTGCTGAATTTGGTTTACTGGCATTTTATTGAGAATTTCTCTCTCTCCATTCATAAGGGATATTGGTGTGGAGTTTTCTTTTCTTGTGATATTTTTGTTGGGTCTTGATATCAAGGTAATATTGACCTCATAGAAAGAGTTGGGAAGTGTTCTTTCCTCTTATATTTTTGAAAGTTTGTGAAGAATTGATGTTAATTTTTCTTTAAATGCTTCTTGGAATTCATTAATAATTGATGCAACAGAACTATGAGCAAACCTCAAAGATAACTAGAACTCATTAGGAGAACTTAGAATATAATTGAATAGGGGCCAAATATACTACATGTCTCTGAGGAATTTAATTGGTTATTGTCGGAAACATAAAATTGTCATAACAATCAGTGAATGAATTGTAGGAAATGTGAATGAATGAAATTGTATAATATGTGCTTTCAAAGGTCTGTGTTGTCTCACGCTCCCTGACTTCAAACTATACTACACAGCTATAGTAATCAAAACTGTATGGTACTGGCACAAAAGTAGACACCTAGGTCAATGTAACAGAATAGAGAGGCCAGAAATAAACCCGTGCTTATATTGTCAGTTAATCTATGACAAAGGAGGAAAGAATATACAATGGGGAAAGACGGTTTCTTCAATAAATGGTGTTAGGAAACAACATCTGTCCAATGGTGTTGGACAGACACATGCAAAAGAATGAAACTGGTCCACTTTCATATACCATATACAAAAATAAACTCAAATGGATTAAAGACTTAAACCAAGACCCAAAACTATAAAACTCCTAGAAGAAAACATAGGTAGTCAGCTTTTTGACATCAGTTTTAGCAATATTTTTTTGAGTCTGTCTCCAAAGGCAAAGGCACAAAAGCAAAAATAAACAAATGGGACTAGATGAAATTAAAAAGCTTTTGCACAGCAAAGGAAATCATCAACAAAATGAAAAGGCAACCTACTGAATGAAAGAAGATATTTGCGAATGATATATATAATAAGGGGTTAATATATAAAATATACAAAGAAATCACACAATTCAATATCAAAAAAGGAATCTGACTAAAAAATGGACAGAGGATCTGAATAGACATCATTCTAAAGAAGACATACAGATGAAGGCACATGACAAGATGCTCAACATCACCAGCCATCAAGGAAATGGAAATCAAAACCACAATGAGATATACCTGGCACTTGTCAGAATGGGTATTATCAAAAACACAACAAATAAGTGCTAGCGAGGATGTGGAGAAAAGAGAACACTTGTTCACTGTTGGTGGAATGTAAATTGGTGCAGCCACTATAGAAGACAGTATAGAAGTTCCTCAAAAAATTAAAAATAAAACTACCATATGATCCAGTCATTCCACTTCTGGGTGTTTATCTGGAGAAAATAAAACCACTAATTCAAAAAGATATATGCACTCCTATGTTCATTGCAGCATTATTTACAATAGCCAAGATATGAAAGCAACCTAAGTGTCCATCAACAGATGAAAAAGATGTGGTACATATATACAATGGAATATTACTCACCCATGAAAAAGAATGAAATCTTGCCATCTGTAAGAACATGGATGGACCTGGAGGGTATTCTGCTAAGTGAAATACATCAAACAGAGAAAGACACATATCGTATGATTTCACCTGTATGGGGAATGTAAAAATCAAAGCAAATGAACAAACAAAACAGAAACACACTCATAGATGCAAAGAACAAACTGGTGGTCTCCAGAGGAGAGGGAGGTGGGAGGATGGGCAAAATAGGTGATTAAGGGGTGCAAACTTCCAGTTATAAAATAAATAAGTCACAGGGATGTAATATACTGCATAGGGAATATAGTCAACAATATTGTAATAACTTTGTATGGTAAAGATTGTTACTAGAATTGTCATGGTGATCACTTCATAATGTATATAAATGTCAAATCACCATGTTGTACTCTTGAAACTAATATAACATTGTATGTCAAGTATACTACAATTTTTTTTTTAAAGATTTTATTTTTTCCTTTTTCTCCCCAAAGCCCCCTGGTACATAGTTGTATATTCTTCATTGTGGGTCCTTCTAGTTGTGGCATGTGGGACGCTGCCTCAGCGTGGTTTCATGAGCAGTGCCATGTCCGCACCCAGGATTCGAACCAACGAAACACTGGGCCGCCTACAGCGGAGCACGCGAACTTAACCACTCAGCCACGGGGCCAGCCCCTACTACAATTTTTTTAAAAGTCTATATTGTCCTTGTGACATCTTCAAAGGTGATTAGTCATAATTACCCTAGGGTCTACAAAATACCACATAATACTATATAGGTAAAAGTACAGATAAATTATTTTCTTATGAACCTTGTGTTTGATCTAAACTCTAACATCTGCAGGTAGTCTTCTTATGATTTAAATCAGGAATGTAGTAATTAGTGAGGAACAGGCTGTAGTTACTAATTCAAACCCAGTCTTCTGGCATTATTGCAATTTATCCATTCACACCATCATTTTCAGAGCATGTTTTACTCTAGTCACTTCTCCGTTTCTGACTCCATTTTTTTTCTTCTTCTTCAAATCTTCAGTCTCTTCTGGAATTCCTTTCTTATCTCTAGCTTATCTTCTATATTGTAATTATCTTTACTTTGACAGTATTTATCCCTTTTCTGTAACTTAGGGAAAACCCCACTTTTCAATTGCATCTATCTTCCACTATTCAACTTGAAGTAATTCCCGGGATTAATGAAAGAACAAAAGATGAATTATTAAAGTGGGAGATGAGGAACAACCACTATTTTTGAAGAGCCAACATCAGTTTTTGAGGTTTTTATTTTTTTTAATGTCCTACGTCTTAGCATTCTGGTCTGTAATGTCCTAAAATGACATCTTTAAGAGAGCATATCCCCAGTGTCCTTGTGGACAGATCTGGACTGTGGAGAAGACAGATCATGAGTCTCAATGTGACAAAGCTTTTGTTCACTGGGGAACTGGACACATGGCCAATATGGATGGTTATAGCAGCTGTCTGTCTGGCATAGCAGGAGTGGATGGAGGCATTCATTGCAACAAAGCCCTTACCATCCACCTGAAGCCATGAACATAGAAGGCAATCCCAGAACAGCTAAGATCCATTGTGGAGACATGGCACAGCTAGGCTCTGTGTATTTGGTTAGAACACTGGTTCACGAGTGTGGTCTGAGTATCCCTGGAAGCTCCTGAGACTCATCTAGGGGGTCCACAAGGTGAAAACTATTTTCAGAACAGATACTAAGATGTAATCTGTCTTTTCACTCTCATTCTCTCAGAAGTGTACAGCTGGTTTTCCCAGATGCTCCATGCTGTGTGATATTGCAACAGATGGAATTCAGAAGCAGATACTAGAATCCAGCTGTCGTAAGTCAGATAATAATTTGCAAAATGTAAAACAGTGCCCCTCTCCCACGAGTGTGGCTGTTCTTCATAGGCCAGGGTCAACATTAAGATGCTGCTATGGCACTGGGCTCATTAATATCGATGAATCTAGAGGATTCCATTAGAGCCATGGCCAACTGGGAGCACATAACCATCACAGGCAAGATAGATGTAATTACCATAATGGATATCAAGGCATAAATAGAAGCCAAGAATTCTTTACCTGAAGGGATCTGTGGCTGTGCCCGGTAAATGACTGTGTTCCTAAGAACAAGATAGATGGGCAACCAGTGAGGGTATTACTTGACTTATCTAACTGAAATACAAGAAGAAATTAGCAAAACCCTGTTTCAGCTGCCATAATGAAGAAGCATAATGTGTCACCATTTCCCAAGTCTAATTTAGTCCTCAGACCTAGAACCCATTGATTGAGAGAGAAGCCAGTTTCCCCTGAAGAAAGACCCTACAATGCCCCGGCAAGTATATACACTTATTAATCCCCCAATATTTCCTTAAAGAAACCTATAACCATTTATATGAGTGGCTATAAACTTGGGAAAGAGCAAACATCCACATCTTTTGAGAACTGTTGAATATAGTATCCAAAATTCCTTCAGAGTATCCTCTACTCCTCCACTCCCCAATGAAAGTGGTGATAAATGGAGTCATACCCTAAGTCTGTTTCACAGGACGCTGGTGGATGTGCAGACCTACCGTGTGGTCATTCTTCTGCCATTGTGCCTGGTTGGAATGAATATACTTAGCAACTGATGGAACCTTCATAATAGTTCTTGGTTTGTAAAACAAAACTTATGTTCAAGGCTAACAGGAATCACTTAACCCTACCCTCAGTCACCAGTCAAGAGAGTAAACCAGAAGCAATACCATATTCTGTGTGGAATTTCAGAATTAATGCCAATTTCAAGTATTTAAAGAATGCAAGATCTCCAGTTTCCCTGTTTAATTCACCAACTTTTATCCCACAAAAGCCAGCTATGGCATGGTATGTGAGAGCTGACTTCCATAAACTTAATCAGTTTTTAGTTGCAATTGCAGCTACTGTGTGGTCCTCTTCTAGAATAGATAACATAGCCTACGGCATTTGGTATGAGGTCATTGATCTGGCAAATGTATTTTTTTCAATTCCCATCAGGAAAGGAGATCAAAAGAGCACTTAAATACGCTGGGACAGGCAGCAGTACATATTCACATTCTTAATCCGGGACTGTCTTAACTCTCTTGCCCTCTGGCAAAACAAAGTTCAAAGAATTTTATCATCTTACTATCCTTCAGAATATCACATAGGTTCACAATATTGCTGACATATCAACTGGATCTTGTGAGCAGGAGGTAGCAATTATTCTGGATGTCCTACCAAGATAAACGCATACCAGAGAGTGGGATATAAATGTAGAAAGATTAAGAAGTCTGCAACATTTGTGAAATTGAGTGTTTTGGAGCATGCTGTGACATCCCTTCCAAGGTAAAAGACAAGATATTGCACTTGTACCATCTCCCACTAGGAAGGATACATAATATTTGGTAAGACTCTTAAGATTTGGGAAGAAATATACACCACAATTGGAAATACTGCCCTAACCCATCTAGCAGGTGACTCAGAGGCTGTTGTCTTGCAGTGGGACCAAAGTAAGAGAAAGCTCTGCAGAATGCTCAGGCTGCAAATCTGTTTGTGGCAGATGACTCAGCAGATCCCATGGCACTAGATATGTCAATGGTAGATAAAGACCCCATGTGGAATATCAGTTAGTCCCAGTAAGAGAGATACAGCATACACCCTTAGGGTTCTGAAATGAGGCTATACTATTTGCCAGCTTGAGGATGACACCCTGTCCTTGTACATATAGCTATATTTGAACCATTGGAAATTATGAGGTTCTGGTTCCTGACAGCTACAATGTATTAATCTGAAACCAAAGGGGTGGAAGAAAGAGTGGCTACTCTTACCATTTCATCGATTGACTCATTTTGGGATTTTGTTTCAAGTCATCACAATTTTAGGCTCTGCTGCAATAGAGATCCTATTTC
Source organism: Equus quagga (assembly GCF_021613505.1). Lineage (NCBI taxonomy): Eukaryota > Metazoa > Chordata > Mammalia > Perissodactyla > Equidae > Equus > Equus quagga. The sequence continues at coordinate 105,538,575 of NC_060268.1, read as the reverse complement.
TCTAGATGGGGGTGGTAATGGAACGCTTCTACAAGGGAACCCAGTAAGGAATCCACTAAACCTATTCATTTTGGACACCTTATGACAATAGGCTAGCAGGGAAAAAGAGTTGAAAGGTGTTAGTATATATAGGCAACGATAATTGACCCTGATTAACATTAGATAGGGTTTCTACACTATAACAGAGGAAGAAATACATCTGGAACTAACAGGATTCATTACAATGCCTCTTGTTATTTCCATGGTAATAAATTTAGAAATTAAATTACAGCACCCATGACCATGATCTATTAAAGGCATGATAATCAGGGCCCCAAATCCCTCAGGTATGAAAGTCTATATTACCCTAGATGGAAAGATAACTAAGCCAGCAGTCATGCTGGCCAAGGGTGAAGGAAAAATCTAGGATGGATGATGATGGAAGGACATGATGGAATATTTATTTGAGCTTGGGACCAATGGGAGCAGGAGGGACTTGTAGATTACCCATTTACCCTTTTGTTTAAGTCAGGTTTTTCACTTTAAAAAATGTGACCAACCACTACATTGAAGAATAAGTAATAGGACAGGGCGAACTTAAGGTGGTGGCCAAGTAAATCTAATTAGTGGAATGGGTGGATTGAAGAAGACGCTGCTAGAACCCCACCCATATTACCTTGGTATGCAACTATACAGGCAACCTGTAGGTTTTTACTGCAAACTATTGCAAACTCTGCCAGAGCAGTATCTTCTGGCTGTGAGAGTATGTTTTTCCACGCATGAGACAAGGCAGAAGTGCTGGAGAATGAAAGCTCCCACAAGTAATCCTCAATCAACGATGGTGAAGAATTTCTATATACACACCAATCTTCTTTTCTTCTTGGTTTGAATAACTCTAAAGTGTGTTCCACACTACCACCCAAAATTCCACAGTGAGACTGGGCTCCAGAATCCCAGAATGGTAACAGTCTTGATAATACACAATTCTTTTCACTACATCACTTTCCCTCCATCCCACTGGTGTTTCATGAAATCAACTCTCAAATCAACTACTTTCTTCAAATCCTTGCTTCTGGGTCTCCTTATGGGGTAATTCAAACCAATACGCTGAATTTTCTTTTACTACTTAGTTTATTTCTCCAGATATTCATAACTTTTGTCCATATTATATACATAGTAATAATATGACATTTCTTATGTGAATTAATCCTTTACCTCAATTTACGTGGGCTTCCATATGAAGAATCCCTTTCACAAAGAAATGTCTTTCACTCCAAAATAACTTTGACTTCAAAGGAGTTCATCAAGGACTTCTTTTTCCACCTAGGTGGAGTAACCCCATTTCCCCCATGTCTTCCTTCCTTAAATTAAAATACCTTGGACATAACACAACAAATAACATAGGAAGATTCTGAGAGATAGAAAGAAGACGGTGGACTGCCTAGGGACCATGGGACTTGAGGAGCAGCATGGCAGGCATTTCCCTCAGTTTCTTTACTGCCTTTTATATATCCCAGACAGGATGATGTGGAAGCCTCTAACTCAGAACTGGCAGTAGGTACAGATTTTTAAAAATCCCTCCAAAAATAAATCCTCCTCCACCCAGCCAAAGGACCAGGAGAAGAGTGTCTGAATGTCAGAAGAATTTTTGTCAGTACCAACCTTCTTCCAGCTAAACACCAACAGAAAACCCACACTTCTAGTGGCTTCATCAGAATTGAGCAGGGATTTGATCTTCTTCACCCACTCTTGATAAAAAAAACAAAAGTAAACTTTCAGCTAGCTAGGAGTAGAGGGTAACAACTTCACTTTGCTAAAGAGCATCTACAAAAACGTAGAGGTAACATCATACTTAATGTTAAGAGCTTCCCTCTAAGATAGGGAACAAGACGACTCTGCAAGTTCTAGCCACTGTGGTAAGGCAAGAAAAGGAAATAAAATGTATACAGATTGGAAAGAAAGAAATAAACTGTCCCTATTAGCAGATGATATGAACATCTACATAGAAAACCCCAAGCAACCTACAAAAATCTCCTAGAAGTAATAAGTGATTTCGACAATGTCACAGGTTGCAAAATCAACACAAAAAACCAATCACATTTTTATATACTAACAATAAACTTATGGAAACCTAAATTAAAAACACGTTACTATTTACAGTAACTCCAAAGGAAATTAAATACTTAGGCATAAATCTAACAAAGTACGTACCAAAACTATGTGTGGAAAACTGTACAATTGTAAGGAAAAAAATCAAAGTCTGAGTAAATGGGGAAACATACAGTGTTCATGAATTGGAAGACTCAACACAGTAAAGACGTCAGTTCTCTCCAAATTGATCAACAGGTTTCATGCAGTTTCTAACAAAATGCCAGCAAAGTTTTTATCGACATAGACAAACTTATCCTAAAATTTATATAGAAAGCACAGGCTGTATGAGAGAATTTTAAAATCTTGAAAAAGGAAGAAGGTAGGAGTAATGACAATTACTGCTCACTATCGTCTTATTATTTAGTTACAGTAATCAAGACAACGTGGCACTGGTGGAAGGATAAACACATAGATCAGTGGAACAGAATAGATAAACCAGAAATAGACCTATACAATTATGCCCAACTGATTTTTGACAAAGTTGCAAAAGTAATTCCGTGGAGGAAAAAAAACTTTTTCAATAAATGGGGCTACACGTCCATAGGCAAAAAAGGAAAAGAAAAGAAAAGAAAATCTCAGCCTAAGTCTGACAACTTATACAAAAACTAACTCAAAATGGATCACAGAATTAAACATCAAACACAAGCTATAAAAATTTTTCAAAAAACGATAAGAGGAAATCTTCAGGACTAGGGCTGGGCCAAGGTTTCTTACACTAGGCACCAAAAAGTATGGTCCATAAAAGGAAAAATTGGTAAATTAGACTTAATCAAAATTGAAAACTTTTGCTCTGTAAAAGTCCGTGTGAAGAGGATAAGACCAGCTGTAGGCTGGGAAAAAGTATTTGCAACTCAGATTTTTGACAAAAGAATAATATCTAGAATACAGAAAGAACCCTCAAAACTCAACAGAAAAGCAAATCCAATTGGAATATGGGCAAAAGACATGGACAGACATTTCATGTAAAAGGATATACAAATGCCACATAAGCAAATGGAAGATGTTCAACATCATTAGTCACCAGGGAAATGCAAATTAAACAACAGAGACACATCACTACACACTTAACAGAATGGCAAAAAACATAGTGATAACACCAAATATTTTTAAAGTTGCAGAGAAACTGGATTCCCCATAAATTGCTGGTGGGTATATAAAATGGTACAGGCACGCTCAAAAACCGTTTGACAGTTTCTCATAAAACTAATCATGCAACTACAATACAACCAAATAACTGCACTCTTGGGTATTTATCCCAAAGAAATGAAAACCTATGTTCACACAGAAGCCTGTACACAAGCATGAAAGTTCACAGCAGCTTTATTTGTAATAGCCAAAAACAGGAATCAGCCCACACGTCCTTTACCAGGTGAATGGTTAAACACACCATACCATCCCCACCACTGCATACTACTCAGCAATAAAAAAGAATGAAATATTCATATGTGCAATGGTTTAGATGAATCTCTAGGGAACCATGCTAAGTAAAACAAAAAAAAAAATCTCAAAGGTTACACATCATATGATTCCATTTGTATAACAGTTTTGAAATGAGAACATTTTAGAAATGGATGACAAAATAGTCATCCATTTCTGAAACAAAATAGTTGCTCTGAGGTGGGAGGTTGGGAGGGTGAAGTGAATGTAGCTGTACAAGGCACAGGATGGATCTTGGAGGTGTTGGAACTGTCCAGCATCTTGACTGTGGTGGTAGATAGATGAACCTAGACATGTGATAAAACCATATAGAGGTAAACACACACATATGAGGACAAGTAACACTGGAGGAGTCTGAAAATGATCGATGGATTGTATTAGTGAATATCCTGATTGTGATATTAAACTATAGTTCTGCAAAATGTTCTCATTGGTGGAAAATGGACAAAGTGTACACATATCTCCCTATTTATTACAATTGTAGGTGAACCTACAATTATTTCTATAAAAATTTCGATTGAAAAAATAGTTTGCAAGGTTCAAGTGATGATGTTTCATAAAATGAAGTACATTCCTGATCTTTAAAAAATGGATGTTTAATTTCTAGCTGTAGTGAAAGAAAACCAGTAATGCCAAGTGCTAATGAGAATGCAAAGAAACTTGGTCACTAATGCCCTGCTAGTGGGAATGTAAAATGGTACAGCCACTCTGGAAAACAGTTTGTCAGATTCTTATAAAACTAAACATGCAACTACCATACATCCCAGTAATTGCATTCTTAGCTATTTATCCCAGAGAAATGAAAGCTTGTCTTCATACAAAAATCTGTACATGAGTGTTTAGAGAAGCTTTATTTGCAATAGATGAAAACTGGATACAGGATGTCAGCCAGATGGCAGAATAGGAGACTCCTGACTCTCGCTCCTCCCGCAGACACATTGAATAAACAGCTACACACAGATGAACCCCCTCTCAAAGAAACCCAGAAACTAGCTGAGAGATTCCTACACATCAGGCAAATGAGAAAATAGCCACATCAAAATGGGTAGGAAAAGTTGAGACGCAGTCTCACCGTATACCCTGCTGCCAGCACAGCACCTTACAATCAAGTGGGAACTCCCAGTTTTTCCCTGAGGAGCACAGCATTTGGACCACACATCAGCCCATTTATAGGCTTGTCACTGGAGGAAGTGTCTCCTATCTTGCCTATTTCTAGGAGCTGAGAAGGCCCAGCACTTGCTAGTCCACTAAAATAAAAAAACCAGTATTAATGGGAACCCGACCACCTCCCACAGCTATTCCCCCTGTATCAGCCTAGACTGTGCATGGAAAAACACCAGCTCTCAGCTTCTCCCTGGAGAGGGTTAGACTGCACATCTGAAGTCCTAACTTCTCCAGCTGCTGCCTGAGGGTCTGGCTTGTAGGTAGCCTGCATCTGGGAGCTGCCAGACTGGAAACACTACTCTCCTGGGAGTCTGAATGAGTGAGTGGGCACTTCTGCAGCTCCTCAGAACCAAGCCTCCACTAACCAGCCTGTCTCTGAAAGCCAATATGCCGCAACATTCATGAGGCGGTTGGGGGCAACAGAGAGTAAAGCAAAAGTTTAAATGAGTGTGTGGTCTGAAGGAGAGTGTGGGCATTTGCCACAGATCCTCTTCCACCTCAGTGCAGAGGGAGAAGGTGATAAACTCCAGCTCTCAGCTTCTCCCAGAGGAGATAAGGAATTGGACCATGCATGTAGCACCTCAGCTTTTCTAGCTGCTAGAGGGACTGGCTTCTATCTCACCTGTCTCAGAGCACTAACAGGACTTGGCACACCTTAGTCTCCTGGGCACACTACAACAAAGACAGCAGTTTGGACAAGCAAAAAGGGATGAGAGGTACCCAGAATCTCTGGCTGGGCTGATTGGTGAGGTCCAACTCCTGCACTAGTCGGGTCCACGAGGTCAGGCTGTGAAGACTGGCAGTGGTGGCTGTTTTATCTAATGCACAGAAACCAACACAGAGAACCCTCAGGACTTCCCTACCTTTAGATTAGGCTCAGAAATTATTTATCTAACCTCTTTTCTGGAGAAAGGAGAGACATAGATATAGCTGTGCTTGGAAGACATAACTCCTACAACAGTGTTTAATCAAACCATTTCCAGACATAAAAATCTAAATCACTCAACACTCTTTGGACAGTGTCAAATTCTTCCTAATCAGATTATGCCTTAAATATAATTAATTCTCAAAACAAACAGGAAAGGAAAATACGCACTCGAATCAGACGTACTAAAAATCAAATACACACCGTGCACACCCTGTGTCAGACGTGACAGGACATACTTCCCCCAGGGCTGATTGTCATCAGGTGGGAGCCACTTCCTTAATGAGCCTGTAGACACCATAACTGACTCAATTCTAAGCCACTTTTTTATTATTAATACACTCATTTTCCTTTTAAACTTTTCTGATTATGACTTCTGTTAGTTTTGGCTACATAAAATGTCAACTAAAATTTAGCTTAACCTGGAAGACACTGGCAACTCCTACACCTAAAGTCACGTAAAGGAGAAAAAAAATCTCTAATGTGGAAGGAGAGAATTTGGTACTGGGACCACCTAAACTTCAGACACCTGTTGGACCCAAGACTTGGCAATATCAATTACAGAAAAAAAAGCATAAATTTAAAAGTTCTGCATTTTATTGATGTTTCAAGAAAGAGTTAAAGGCAATTTTATTAGTAACATTTGGTACAGCTGGAAGAGGATAAAGTGAAAGGACCATCTTAACCTCCTGGAGTTACACTGAGCTCTTCATACCTCTAAAATCAAGACTCAAAGGGAGAACTTAGCGAGCTCACTGCTGATTCATTTATATAAACAGATACAATTAATGAAATACCATTAATCTTCACAAGGCTATTGTATGATGATTTTATGTAGTTTTCAGAAACAACTTGTTTCTGAAATGTCAAACCTTGAATAAATAAAATGGTAAATAAGGGTTTCTATCTACTTTTCTTATGTATCAGAAAACTGAGCATAAGAATGTATTGTGAACAGCAATTATTAAATCTGGTTGGCAACTTTTTTATTCTTAGCTTAAAGACTTGTATACTAGGCTCTCCATAAATATTGTTTGAATTGAATTCATATAAGATAAATGAATAGAAAAAGCAAAGAAGATATTGCTCATCACAATGTAGATAACTCATCTGAGTTTTCAAATTGTAGAAGGTATTGAATTGCAAAATGAGATAGTCCCCATCTAGCTGAAAATGAGCATAAAGTAGATCACCATACACAGAGATTCTATAGAGGAAACTGAACTAGAAGAGCAAGAAGATCCATTTACCCTCCAAAGCTCTATGACTCTATTCCTACAGTCTCACCCTGGACAGAGTGTCCCTCAGAGCCTGGTGGACCTGCTTGTTTCGCAGAGTGTAGATGACAGGGTTCAGCAGCGGGGTCACCACCGTGTTCACAAGGGCAGCCTCCCTGTTCGAATCCAGCCGGTTCGTTTGCTTTGGTTTCACATATGTAAAGACACAGCTGCCATACATCAGAGAGAGGACAATGAGGTGAGATAAGCAGGTGGAAAAAGCTTTCTGTCGCTCCTTGGCTGACGGGAGATGCACGATTGTGACTATTATGTTGCTGTATGCAATGAAGGTTAAAATGAGGGATATCAGAATCACAAGTAAAGCAAGGAAGAAGATATATATTTCAACAGACCTGGTGTCAGAACAGGAGAGGTGAATTAAGGAGCCAAGGTCACAGAAGAAATGAGAGATGACATTGGGGCCACAGAAGGATAACTGGGAAACCTGGACCAGCAGTCCAGTGATGAAGATAAAGGACAAACTATAGCAAAAGAAAACCAGGAGGAAACTAACCCTCAAGTTCATGACGGTTGGGTAGCGCAGAGGCTTGCAGATGGCCAGGTGTCGATCCAAGGACATCACAGCCATGAGGAAGAAAATTATTGACCCAAGAAATAGAAAAGCAAAGGCTTGTGTGAGACAAGCAGTAAAGGGAATTGTCTGCCTTCCTGAAAGAAAGATGGACAGCAGGGTAGGAATAACTGTGGTGATAAAACAGCTTTCACAGAAAGAGAAAGTGCTGAGGAAAATATACATTGGCGTCTGGAGGCGATGGTCAACCCAGGTGATGGTGATTATCACCATGTTTCCCGTGATGGAGGCCAGGTACGCCAGCAGGTGCACCAGGAAGAGAACCTTCCCCAGGTGCTGGATGGCAGGAAACCCCTCCAGAACGAATTCCTGAATTGTTGTCTCATTCTTCACCTCCATAGTTACTTCTGTCTCTCTGTCTGTCATCAACTGTTTGATCTGTGAGGCAGAAAATACTATCACCAAAGAATAAAGAATTTAATTGAAGAATTCTTTTAAAAAACACTACTTGCAGCTACAATTCTGAATGAGGAACCATTTTATATTTTTAAAATATTTTATAATAAATGATTTTGAATTTTTCCTATTATTATGCTGTAAAGAGTGAAGGTTTATTTTTTGCTTTTGAAAATAAGTTTTAATGTGTAACTTAACTTTTTTGGAAAATGGTATCTTTGAATACTAATCCATGAGCTAAACGATGCAAAATGAAAATTATTGTTTGCAGACCACTGATTCAGCTAACAGATAACAATGGAGGCTGTCATCCCACAGAAAATATTTCTTCAAAGGGTCACAGTGTTAATTTCTATACTTCAGGTATGACATGCAATGTATGCAGTCCTCATAAGCACTGACCTTAGCCCTCTGGAAATAGAAAACATGAAAAAGCTGTGAAGTAGCCATTTGCTATTATCATGTTCCAAACCAGTTATTTTCCTGAAGTCCATTCAGCCTGAGTTATTCAGCCAAAACCCTAGAGTGAACAGGAAAGGTATTTCATAGTATCTCATAACTACCCAGTCCATGAGTTTAAGAGAAACCACGTCTAAAGATGGGGAAAAAATGGTCACGTGACTTGGTTGTTCAGACTCAATGAATAAACTTTTAATGGGTGAATCAGTCTCGCTCTCACTCTACCAGCCTAGCAGGATGGAAGTGTGTCCTTCTGCTGTTAGTCATAAATTATCCTTCAACATTCTTTTTTCTGGGAATATTCTTGCTATATGGGAAGATTTTGGTGTGGTAGAATTACACCTGTATTCCCATTGCAATCACTAGAGGAACATTCACTCAAAAAAAAAAAAATGCCAATGTCTTACTAGAAACCAGATGAACTGATTCACAATCTCTGGAAGGGGTTTGGGCATCTGTTGGATATCAGTGCTCTAGTGAATAAGTCTCCATGATAAACTTGCATTTTACTTAATTGTTTGATTGACCAAAGCTATTACTTTACCTATGCATGATCCACAACACAAGCTTACACATAACCAGTCTCCGGTTTAAATATTTGACTGGTTAGACCACAAGTCGTCCCCATGATCAAGTCCTCACCCAGAAGCAGCTCACAGGAAACAGAGCTTCTTTGATAACAAGCTTTTCTTTTCTTCCAATAGACCAGGATGTTTCTCCCAGGCTATAGGAAAAGGAAAGAAAGAACACTTTTAGTTGAGGTGTACCTTTCTTTGACCTGTTAAAAAACCAATGGATGCCTTATGTCTTAAATTAATAGGAAATTATCAAGGCTATTTTTTTTCAAGGAAGACAGAGATATACAAACTCTCTAGGATTAAGACTCATAGTTTCCCCCATGACAATCCGACTGATAAATCCTAGACCATTAAGAAAATACAAACTAACCCAAATATGCACTAGGTTCTGCTGATGTTACTATTTAGAATTCCTGAATGTATTTAAATCCATTCTATGGGACACAATGACACCGTCTATCATGAACATCAGACTTGGTTGGTTGTGTATCTGTCCCAGAAGATCATCAGAAAGAAGAGACAACAAAGGTCAGTTTCTTTGTTCATGGACCTTGTTGTGAGCCACTTTCCCATCAACCAGTTGCTCCCCACCTTTCAGAGTAGGTGAGGATTATTGGAGTCATAAATGAGAATACATTCAAATGCCCTTATGATATATTTACCACAGGCTTATTTACCATCACCACTGAAGACACACAAGCTCCAATAGGACAAACCTCTGGAACATTCAGAATTCATTAGAGGACTATGGAAAGAGGGAGCAGGAACTAAAATCACAACAGAGTCCCAGGGGACATTCAATTGCTCACGTTTGGAAATAGGGAATTCCGCCAGAAATATATCGTAATTACCATTTCCCTGCATATGCTAACAAACTATCATCATTCTCGATAATCTACACAGTCTTCTGCGAAAGTCGTCAAAGGTAGATTTGGAGTGACTGCCCTACAGTTGTAAAAGCCCGAATTACATATGTGAGAAAGACAGCCTTAGGCAACAGAAAGACATTTTACAATGAAATTCTTTGCTCTTATTTTTCGTTTTAACCTGGTATTTTCTTTATTGAGGTATAATTTCAATGCTGTAAAATGCAAATTTTAATTGTACAGATCAATAATTTTTTGCACATATAAATAGCCATGCAACCACTACACGAATCAAACTGGAAAACATTTTCATCTCATCATGTTTCCTTGTGCCCCTTTCCAGTTAATTGCCCACACCAAGTGAAAACAACTATTTTGAATTTGATTGTCAAAATTTACTTTTGCCAGTTCTGGAAATTCCTTTTCTCTGGCTTTTCTTTCCCCCTCAACATGTTTCCCAGAGTTATCCATGCTGTTTCATCTGTCAATGATTTATTATTTTATACTGCATAGTAGTAGTCCATTATACATGTACACCACAGGTTTCCATTCTTCTATTGAAGGACATTCATATCCTTTCCAGCTCAGGGCTACCATTAATAAAGCTACTGTGAATATTCTGGTATAAGTGTTTTTTAAGACATAGCATTCATTTCTCCTGAGTATATAACTTGGTGTGAAAGTACTGAATTAATTGTAGCATAGGTCTTAACACTATAAGAAATTGCAAAACAGCTTCCAAAATTGCATTTAGACTGTCAGCAGCAGTGCATGGGGATTCAATGTGCTCTGCATTCTCACCAACATTTGCTCTTGTAAGTCGTTTTTAATCAGAGGCATTCTCTGTAAATTGGTTTAACCTCTACAGAAAACAATATGGAGGTTCCTCAAAAAGTTAAAAATAGAACTACCATATGATCCAGCAATTTCACTTCTGGGTATGTACTCAAAGGAAGTGAAACAGGATATGGAAGATGTATCTGCACTTTCATGTTTATCACAGCATTACTCACAATAGTCAAAATAGAGAAGTAACTTAAGTGTCTGTCAACCGATTAATTGATAAAGATGTTCTCTGTCTATATATATTAAAATGGAATATTATTCAGCCATGAGAAAGAAGGAAATCTTGCCATTTGCAACAACATCCATGGTTCTAAAGGACAATATGCTAAGAGGAAAAAGTTAGAGAAAGACAAATACTGTATGATATCTTTTTTCTTGATCAGTCCTGCTAAGAGTTTAACAATTTTATGAGTCATTTCGAAGAATCAAATTTGTTTTGTCAATATATTATTTGCTTTTGACTTCATTGATTCATATCTATGTGCTTTCATTTTTATGTGAATTTGTATATTTACGCATACTTTGGGTATTATTTCCTTTTCATCTCCTACATTTTAAATTTGGAAACTTAAATGATTCATTTTATAAACCTTTGTTTGTTCTAATATGTGCATTAATGCTATAAATTTCCCTCTAAGCATGGCTTTAGGTTGCATTCCACAAATTTTAATATGTTGTGTTTTCATTTTTGTGTGGCCAAGATATCTTCAGATTTCCTTAGCAATAGTTTCTATAATCCATGCTCTATTTAGAAATGTATGGCTTATATCCAAGTATTGAGAAATTTTCTAGATAAATTATTGCTTTCTTATTTAATTCAATCATGGTTGCAGAACATATTCTGTATATTTTTGGTCTTTTGAAATGTTTTGAGGTTTGTTTTACAACTCAGCATAAAATCGATCTTGGTGAAATTTCCACGTGCACCTGACAAGAATGTTCACTCTGTAGATGCTTAATGTAATGATCTAAAATTATCAGTTATGTCCACTTAGTTGATAGAATCGTACAAATCTTCTATACAATTACTGATTTTGGGGGGCCTTTTTGTTCTATTATTTACTGAAATTATGGTGTTAAAAGCTCCAACTATCATTGTGGATTTTTTATTATTTCTCCTTTTAGTTCTTTCAAGTATTCTTAAGCTCTTTCATTGTATGCACGTATATGTAGATTATGTCTTCTTGATAGTTTCATCCCTTTATCACTGTAAATTTACCTCTTTCTCTGAAAATACACTTGGCTGTGAAGTCTATTTTTGTATATATTACTATAGTTACACAAGCTTGATGTTTGTGTGAAATTTCTACTCTGTCTTTGTATTTAAACGTTATTCTTATAACCAGCTCATAGCAATGTCTTCCTTTTTACCTAATATTGTAATCTCTCTCTCTGTTGTAATTTGAGTGCTTAGTCCATTTACATTTAATCTCATTATTGTAAAGTTAGGTTTAACTCTACAGTCTTGATGTTTCCTTCTATTTGTCCCCAGCATTATATATTCCTTATTTTCTCCTTTCTTCTTTTGAATTAATCAAGCATTTTTAATATTCCACTGTAATCAGCTTTATTGTCTTTTAAACAGCTTTACTGAGGGATCATTAATATCCAATAAAATGAATATATTTCAAGCGTACAATCTGATAAGTTTTGACATATTTAAACAGTTGTAAAATCACCACCACAATGATTATAGTGAAAATATTCATCAGCCCAGATGTTTCCTACTGTCCTATTGTGATAATTCTATTTTATCACCTTTGTGGGCTTCTTAGCTATAACTCTGATTTTTATTTCAGTGATTGCCTCAGAGTTTATAGTATAACTGTTTTACTTGTCTACCTTCAGTGATATTTTACCACTTCACATATAAGAAAACTATAATAAAATACTTCCATTTCTAGCCCGTCAGCCTTCATGCAAATCTTGTCATACGTTTTCCTTATACATATGTTATAAGCCCCACAGTGTCTTGTTACTATTGTTGTTGACAGAGTCAATTATCTTTCAAAGAAATTCAAATAACTTCAAAAATATCTTATATGCCTACCAAGCTAGTTACTGTCTGTTGCTCTTCATTCCTTTGCATAGATCCATATTTCCATCTGGTCTAATTTTCTTTCTTTTGGGATGACTGACTTTACCAACTATTATTCTGTGGATTTGCTGGTGATTGACTCTTTTTTCTTTTGTATGCCTTCCTTTTTTAAAGATATTTTCATGAATATAGAATTCTAGGTTGGCAGATTTTTATTCACAGTCCTTTAAGAATTGTGCCATTGTATTCTCACTTACTTATTTTCAAAGAGAAATCTTTGTTATCTTCATCTTTGTTCCTCTGTATGAAACGTGTTTTTTTTTCTTCTGGCTACTTTGAAGATTTTCTCTTTGTCACTGGCTTTGAGCAATTTGATTGTTATATGCCTTGATGTCATGATTTTTTCATGTTTCTAGTGCTTGGGTTATGCTGAAGTTTTTGATGCTGTTTTCATGAAATCTGGAAAAATTTTGGCCACTATTTCCTTAAGTCCTTTTTGTCATCCCCCCTCCACACATGCACTTTTCCATCATAAATCTAACTCTATGCGTACTGGCTTGCTTGATTTGTCCCACACTACACTGATGCTTCTTTCAGTTTCAGGTGGATTATTTTTTTCATTGTGCGTTTTATTTTTAAAGGTTTCTATAACCATATCTTCAAATTTACTCATCTTTCATCTGCAATGTCTAACATCCTATTCATCCCATCCAATAAAACTTTCGTCTGAGACATAAGTAGACTCAGAGAAGTGCAATTTGCTTTTTTAAAGTCACTTTACTGAAGTATGGTTGACATTCAAAAGGCTGTACTTATTTAATGCATACAACTTGATGAGATTGGAAATGTGTACACACTCACAAAACCATCGTCACAATCAAGATTTGTGGTAAGAGCACGTAATGTAGGATCTACCCTTTTAGCAAAATCTTAACTATACAATACAGTGGTGTAACAATAGGGCCTGTGTTGTACAGCAGACCTGCAGAGTTATTGATGCTGCAGTACTGAAACTTTGCATACTTTGATTGACACCTCCCCCTTTCTGTCTCCTCCCAACCCTTGGTAACCACTATTCTAACTCTGGTCCTGTGTGTTTGAATATTTTAGATTCCTCATGAAAGTGAGATCATGTACTATTTGTCTTTCTGCATCTGGCCTATTTGACTTAGTACAATGTCCTCCACGTACATCCATGTTGTCACATATTTCAGGATTTCCTTCCTTTTTAAAACTCAGTAATATACCACAGTTTCTTTACCCATTCATCCATCAATAGACACTTAGATTGTTTGTATATCTTGCCTATTATGAACAATGCTGCAATGAACATGAGAGTGCAGATCTCTTCAACATCTGGACTTCAATTCCTTTGGATATACACCCAGAAATTGGATTGTTGGATCATATGGTAGTTCTATTTTTTGAGAACCCTCCATTCTACTTTCCACAGTGGCTGCTCCAATTTACATTCACATCAACAGGCTACAAAGGTTCCCTTTTCTCCACATCCTCACCAATACTTCTTGTCTCTTGATTTTTTCATAAGAGCCATTCTAACAGGTGTGAACTCATATCTCATTGTGGTTTTGATTTGCATTTCCCTGATGATTAATGATGTTGAACATTTTGTATTCACTATTTTCTTAAAACATTCATTTGAATGTTTTCTTTGGAAAAATGTCCATTCAGGTTCTTTGCCCATTATTATATTTGGATTATTTGGGGTTTTGTTGTAATTGATTTGCATTGGTTCCTTATATATTTTGAATATTAACAGCTGCATATGGGCCCAGATTCAGACCTGGCTCCTGTCACTAGCCTGCATAACCGGGCTCACCTTCCCCAAAACCCCCTAGGTGTGCGCCTGCACGCCCCTAGCCCAGCTGCTGTCATCAGCCTCCACTGCCCTGTGTACTCCTATGGGGAGACCCTGCTGCCAATAACCGCACAGTTCATAGGTCATTCTGGGGAAAGATATATTGACAATGTGATACCTTAAGCAAAGAAAGTATCCCAAATGTCAGGAAAAGAGACAAGCCTACACAAAAAATATACGGAAATTGTTATGTATGCATAAGATGGACAAAATGTGTTCTGTTAGTTGAGTCGAATTGAGTCTAATTCTCACATAATTGTGCACCCAAAATCTTCACAACATGGCCATTTATCATTCCTGCAATCACAGAATAATGTGGTCAGAGCAAAGCATGATAATAGCCATTAACCAACCATGCCAAGCAACCTCCCACTCCAGGGATTTTCTCACAGCACTTTGTCTCCAAATCTATCATTTCCTATCAAAATCTTGAAAAACTAGGTTACAGTTGTAATTTTTCCATTAAAACATCCCATCATCTTCTCCTTGCCAGACAAATTGTAGTTCCACTAAAGTGGGCCTCATGTGTCATATGAGGTAGCAATAGTGTCATTAGTATCAACAATGGACACCCAGAGATTAGCGCATCAAACCTCTCATTCCACAAATGGAGACAGTTGATTACACACTCATTGGAAACTGTACATTCACACTCAGACTTCTTTTCACCATGATTAGATTCCCCCTGGAATTCCTTTAAATTTTTTTTTGTACTATGGAAACAATCTTAACTATTCAATTCCTTCTTCCAGAACTTATAATGCTTCTCTACCTTAGGTACTTTGCTTTTAGGTCTTCGGTACAGAAATCAACCTGTATACCAGTAAAACCAATGGGAACATTCAATTTAAACTACAGACATTTACATGTTTTCATCATAGTGGGAACTAGATTTAAAGATTTATATTCAATTATATACAGAATAGTCATTGTAAACAATTGTATTGAGTCACTGTAAGTAATTTTATTAACATCATGACAGTTATGTATATATGTGCGCTCCAAAACTCAGTGTACCAACCATGTTACATCTATCCTTGAACCAATTTGACATTCCTAATACTTGTGAATTTCATCCCCCATCCTCTTGCACTTACCACAAGTAGATACTTGAAACCACAACTTCTCAACTTTGAGATTCCACATGCGTCAAACAAATTCGTGTACATGAGGTTCTTCATTAAACGTGTTGAATGCTATTGATCTAAACCAGTGAATAGAACATCCAGGAAGACATTTGCATCTCAATCTAAAGAAGAATATTAGAGCTTTCAAATAGTGGACTATATTGGATTGTAAGATAAATTAGCCCCTATTTGAAGAATAAACAAGCAGAATCTTTAAAACCACATTTGTAAGTCCATATAGGGGATTCCATAAATAGGAGGGAGATTGCTTCATATGAAGAAGACGCATTCTCCTTCTGAGAGTCTGTGTTCTATCTCTGCAATCTAATCCTGGACAAAGCATCCCTCAGAGCCTGGTGAACCTGCTTGTTCCGCAGAGTATAGACGACAGGGTTCAGCAGCGGGGTCACCACTGTGTTCACAAGTGCAGCCTCTCTGTTGGAATCCAGCGAGGTTGTTTGCTTTGGTTTCATATATATCAGAACACAGCTGCTGTACATCAGAGAGAGGACAATGAGGTGAGATGAACAGGTGAAGAAAGCTTTCTGTCGCTCTTTGGCTGATGGGAGACACACGATTGTGAATACTATGTTGCTGTATGCAATGATGGTTATGATAAGTGATGTCAAAAGGACAAATGAATCCATGGCAAAGGCTAACATTTCAATAGATCTGGTATCAGAACAGGAGAGCTTAGTTAAGGGCCCAAAATCACAGAAGAAGTGAGGGATGACATGGGGGCCACAGAAGGATGACTGGGAAAGCAAAATAACTGGAACCACCATGAGGAAGAATCCCAAAGCCAAGCAGATAATGACCAGGAGGAAACACATCCTTGGGTTCATGACGGTTGGGTAATACAGAGGTTTGCAAATGGCCAGGTACCGATCCAGGGATAATACAGCCATGAGGAAGAAAATGGTTGCCCCCACGAAAAGAAAGACAAAGGCTTGTGTGAAGCAGGCAGCAAAGGAAATTGATTTCCTCCTTGACAGATACATAGCCAGCAACTTAGGAATAACAGTGGTTATGAAACAGCATTCACAAAAGGAGAAACTGCTGAGGAAGAAATACATAGGTGTCTGGAGGCGATGGTCAGCCCAAGTGATGGTGATTATGAGTGTGTTTCCCATGATGGAGGCCAGGTACGCCAGCAGATACACCAGGAAGAGAACCTTCCCAAGGGGCTGGACAGATGGAAAGCCCTCCAGGGTGAATTCTTGGACTGCTGTCCTGTTTCTTGCATCTCCCATCATTGACTTTTCCATTTCTTCAATCAACTCTCTTTGAGCTATTTTGCAGAATCTCATGACTGAAAAATGAAAAACTCTTATTTTATTAAACCTATAAAATAGTGTAGGCATGGTGACTACATTAGTTTATTATTTTAAATATTATATTTTATGTGTAGTTTTTGCCCAGGATTAAGTAAAAATAAGTGATTTTTATCTTTGAATATGTTTATGTTAAATGTAGCCTCAAATCCTAGATAAATAAGAACGGTGCATATGACTCCAAGTTTTCATAAAAGATAATATAATTTTAACAGTGTTAGTCATTTTCCTATGTAGTCTATTGCCAAGCAGAGAAAAAATTCCTTCTTCTATTTATAATCTGATCATGCAACATATTTCCGGTAAGATACCACTTGAATCATACATCACAAGGTGCATATTGCAAAGGGACGACTGTAGCCTTAAAAAACAACTTATGGTCATGGAGCCTATCGTCTCACAAAAAATATTCCCACGTGATATCTTTAGGATTTGTCATTTATATTTGAGGTCAAAAAATCACTTGTGGGAGAATTTCCTGTGGCTCCAGCGACAGCCTTCTAAAGTGAGTTAGATTAGAAGAATAGCAGAAGGACTCCCAGCCCAGGCCATTTTCCTACTGAGCTTGAGACCAGTCAGCAGGAGAGGAGAATCTTGCTTCCAATCTGTACTAAGTGGTCCGTCTAAGGGAGAATCTCTGTCTTGTGACCCTTTCAGTCCCTATACATAAGGAACACCAGCCTGAGGATAGAAAGAGGGATTGCATGCCTTGGCTCCAGCAATTATTTTCTAATTCACTCTCTCTCTTATTTGCTACCTAAACTAAATATTCTCTTTCACCCTTTAAATCCATAGACTTATCTTATGTGAGCCTTTGTCACTCTGGTTAACTAGTGTTTCTGTCTCTGATCTCTGAATTTGCTGTCTGATTTGGCCAAACGCCCACTCTTTTAGAATGTGACACCAGCTTGAAGAGGAACAGACTCTTCTTCAGTTTACAATAAATTAATAGCAAAAATATCCAATCACACTAAGGCTACGCACTCACCCAGATGCAGCAACCAGAGCTCTGTCCTCTTCTTTTTCACTCTTCCAACGAACCAAGATGCTGGTCTAGGCAGTTACAAATGTAAAACAAAAAAAAAGGAAAGAAAGAAATGCTTGCATTTGAGATGACCCTGATTGGTCCCAGAAAAAAGTTCAACATGTGCACCGTGGCTGCTAAGCATCCTTCTTCATAATAATGCAGAGCTTTACACAATTGAGATAAACTGAAGTTATGGTTCCATGGCAATCTTGCCTGATGAAATCCTGGGAAAGAAAGGAGAGCACATACTGCCCACAAAGTTCTACTGGTGTCTGAGAGTGATTTCACTTGGAATCTCAAAAAGCTTTCATACCCTCTTTGCAGGCCCCAGGGTCCCCAGACTCCCAGCCTACTTCCGCATGAGCCACACCACCAGCAGGGAAAATTCTTCAGGACATGGTCGGAGACAATAGCCTCCTCAATCAAACTGGTCCCTTTGACACAGTATTTTACTGACATGCATTGCAGGGCAAGTAGAATGCATTACCACTCCCTTACCTCTCCAGATTGGGGAGAATTCAGATGTCATTGGGAGCAGAGATGAAAGTGAAATTAACTTTCCCCATCATATATTTCATATTGGACTGTCTCTTGACACCAATCAGGATCCACTAGGACCAGTAGGCAGACCCCAGACACACCAGACCTCATTAGAAGATAGAACAAAGCCATCCAGAGATCAATGTCCCTCTAGGACCCCTGGTGGCTGCCAATTGGGTATTGTTGGAAATAGAAAATTATAATACAATCATTATGGTTATTCTTTCATTATGATTATAATAATATGGACTCCAAAATATCTGTATTGTCCTCCACGAAAATCTTCAAAGTGCAGTACATACAACCCTCCCAGAGTTTATGAAGTCTCAAATTACATTATGTTACTAAGGTGTGGTTGACAGGTCAAGTTGGGAACCTTAACCCACATCTCGTGGTAATAAGGTGAAGCTCTCATTTATTCTGCCAGAGCAGTGCCAAAGAACACCAGATAAAGCACAAACTTTAAATAAGAGTTATTCTTATAAAATAACACCCAAAATGTTCAGGTTTCACTGGACAATAACCTGTCATACCCAGAACAAGGAAACTTCAACTTGAATGAAAAAAAAACTATCAATCAATCACCAAAATCAAAATGACAGATATTAGAATAATATGACAGTTTAAAGCGCCCTCTTAAAAATGCTCCAATGAGCAATAACAAATGTGCTTGAAATAAATTTTAAAGATAGAAATTTTCACCCCAAAAATAGAAGACATAAAGAAGAACGAAATGGAAATTTTGCAGCTGAAAAATACAATAATGAGATTTTTTAAAAAGTCAATGGATGAGCTCTCAAAAGCAGAATGAGGGGGGTAGAGGGAAAAATCAATGAACTGGAAGATAGAACAATAGAAAGTACCCAGACTGAACAAAAAAAAGAAAGTAGACTAAAAACAACAGATACAGCCTCATGGACCTGTGGAACTACAACAAAAGAGCTAACATTCATGCCACTGGAGTCTGAAAAAGAGAAGAAACAGAGTGAGGTTGAAAAAGGACTTGGAGAAACAAGGCTGAAAACTGCTCAAATTTGTCAAACAATGTAACACACAGATTCAAGAAACAGAGACAATTCCAAATAAGAAAAATCCAAAGAGGTGCACACCAAGAAACATCATATTCAAACTTCTGGTAATTAAAGACAAGAAAAATTTTGAAAGCAACAAGAAAGAAACAATACATTACCCATGGGAAAGAACAACTCAATGACAGTAGATTTCTCATCAGAAACCATGGCGGCCAGAAAGAAATAGTATAATATTTTTAAGTGCTGAAAAGAAAAAACTGTCAATATATAGAGCCCTATATCTAGAATCCTATATCGAGTGAAAATATCTTTCAGGAATGAAGGGGAAATAAAAACATCCTCACATGAAGGAAAACAAAGAGAATTTGTCACCAGCAAACCTATCCTAAAAGAATGGCCAAAGGAAGTTCTCTAAATAGAAAGAAAATTGTATCTTCAACAACCACTAAAAATGCTAGGCAAAGAGATACGCTCAAAAGAATTATAGATAAAATGGAATTATAAAAACATTTCGAGTAACCCACATGAATTCAGGGGAAAAAAACAGGGAAATGAAAATAAACAGAAAACAATACATAAAATGGTAGACTTAAGCCCTAAGGAATCAAAAATTACCATTATTAGATTAAATGTGAATAGTCTAGATAAGCCAATTAAAAGACATATTGATAAAGTGGATTAAAAAATATAATCCAACCATGCGATGTCTACAAACACTCACTTTCAATATAACAATATAGGCAGTTTGAAAATAAAAGGACAGGAAAATATTTTTAATGCAAATATCTATCAGATGAGGGCATGAGTGGTTATGGTAATATCGGAAAAAGTAGACTACAGAGCAAAGAAAATATCAGTCAGAGAGGGCCATAACACAATGATAAAAGGATCAGTCCATCAGAAAGACATAGCAATTTGAAATGTGTGCACCAAATAACAGAGCTGCAGAATATGTAAAGTGAAAACCGATAGAACTGAAAGGAGAAAAAGACAAATCAACACACATATTTGCAGACTTCAC
The DNA here is from genome assembly GCF_021613505.1 of Equus quagga. Classification (NCBI taxonomy): domain Eukaryota; kingdom Metazoa; phylum Chordata; class Mammalia; order Perissodactyla; family Equidae; genus Equus; species Equus quagga. The sequence continues at coordinate 105,517,908 of NC_060268.1, read as the reverse complement.
CATCACTCTCTCAACAATTGATAGAACAAGTAGACAGAAAATCAGTAAGGATATAGAAGAACTCAAAAACACCATCAACCAACAGGCTCTAACCAACAACTGTAGAACACTCCACTCAACGACAAAGAATTCACATTCTTTTCAAGTACCTGTAAAATATAAACTGATCACATCGACTATGCTTAGGTTCTGGCAAGAGCTCCCTTACTGGCTTGCAGATGGCTACCCTCTCGCAATGTCCCCATGTGGCAGAGAGAGATAACTCTGGTGACCCCACCTCTTCTTATATGGGTACTAGTTCTATTTAAACAAAGCCCTACTCTTATGACCTCATTTAACCTTAATCACCTCCATAAGTGCCCTATATCCAAGATAGACTTGTGGGGGGTTAGGGCTTCAACATACAAATTTTGGGGGGACAGAATTTAGTTCATAGCGTGCCCTGATACCAAAACCAGACAAAGACAGTACATAAAGAAATTTACAGGCCAATGTCCTTCATGAACGTAGATGCAAAAATCCTCAACAAAAATTAGCAAAAGAGTTCAGTAATATATACAAAGAGTTATACACCATGACAAATCGAAGGTTATTCCAGAGATGCAAGGCTCATTCAATATTTGAAAATCAGTCTATGCAATCCACCACATTAAGCGGCTAAAGAAGAAAATTCAGATACGTCATTGTATGCAGAAATGTATTTGTAAAAATTCAACACCTGTTAAAACTCTCTGAAAAATACAAATACAAGCTAACTCACTCAACTTGCTAAAAAGCACCTACAAAAACCCACAGCTAACATTCTACTTAATAGAGACACACTGAATGCTTTCCCCCTGAGATTAGGGACAAGGCAAGGATATACACTCACTATTCTTATTCAGTAGTGTACTGGAAGTCTAGCCAGTGCAATACGACAAGGAAAGGAAATAAAAGACACACAGATCAAAAGAAAAAGTGAAACTGTCCCTATTTGCAGATGACATGAATATCGGGAAAATCCCAAGGAATTTACCAAGAAAAAGACTACAATGATATACAACTACATATTTATACAAATGACTAAAACGGAAAATAGCAAAAAAAAAAAAACAAATACTGGTGAGGATTTGGAGACACTGGGTCTGTCCTACATTATAGCTAGGGATGTAAAAGAACGCAAAATGGTACAGACACTCTAGAAAACATTTTGACAGCTTCTCCAAAAATTAAACATGCAACTCTCAAACAACCCAGCAATTGTTCTCCTGGGCATTTATTCCAGAGAAATGAAAACCTATGTTCCAACAAAAAGTTGTGCATAAATGTTTACAGCAGCTTTGTTTTTAATAACTAAAAACAGGAAACAACCCAGATCACCTTCAATGGGTGAAGGGTTAACCAAACTATGGTACATCCATACCATGGAATACTATTTAGCAGTAAAGAGAAATGAATTCTTGATACACACACAACTTGCATAAGTCCCCAGAGAATTATGCTGAGTGAAAAAAAAATTCCCAAAAGCTTATATATTGTTTGATTCTAGTTATGTAACATTCTTGAAAGGATAAAATCATTGAAATGGAGAACAGATTAGTGGTTGACGGTGGTAAGGAGAGGGATTAAAACATGTTAAAACAGCAACATGAGGGATCCCTATGGTTGGAAATGTTCTGTATCTTGACTGTGTCAATGTCAATATCTTGGTTGTGATATTATACTGTAATTTTCAAGCTCTTACTATTGGGGAAACTAGATAAAGGGTATACGGCATCTCTCTGTACTATTTCTTACAATTGTATGTGAATATACAAATAAAAATTTGAGCCCAAAATAAAATTTTAATTAAAAATTGCAGATAATGAATGTATTTGGAATATATTTTACTGTATATTCCTCCTGCGCTTTCTTTTAGATTGAAATAAAAATAAATTCATTCCCCTTAGCACATGTTCTTAAAAGTCCAAGAATCATTCTTCTGTAAAATATCACCTTGAATCTTTGGTGCCAACAAACCAGCCCAAATTTTAGTGGTATCAAAACAAAAACAATTACTTATTACTTTTGTTTCTCATTGTCCTGGGAGTTGACAGGGCTCAGCTGGGTGGTTCCCACTCAGGTTCACCTGCAGTTCCATTCAGACTATTCAGGGCTAGCATCTTTCAAAGCTTTCCTCACTCACGTCTGGTACTTGAGCTAAAAGATTCAAAGAGCTGGGAATCCTCCAGCATCTCTCTCTGTCTCTATGCAGTTCCTCTAGGTGATCTCTCACCATGGTGGCTTCAGAGTAGCTTCAGAGTGAATGTCCCAAGAGAGGGAACCAGGCAGAAGCTAGGTTGCCTTTTTTACATAGACTTGGATGTCACGCCGCATCACTTCCACCATATTCTTTCTCTTTCCCTGTCTTTGATTATCTTTCTTTTTCATATCCCTTTTCTCACCCCCCTCAAGATTCCCTCTTCCATCCACTAGAAAACCACCAAATTCCTCCCACTTTCTTAGATAAAGAATTCTCTTTTTTCACTTATTCTTTGTGGATTTCACTTGGGGCAAAAGCAGAGGAGACATAAGGCAGCTGTCACCTATCACATCCCAAAGAGGGTTGGCATGGCAGATTGGAATTTCTTTTACAGTTCTTTAGTCCTTCCCTGTAATAACTACATAGCTGTGCCCTTTGCCATGTGACATTGCAGACATCAGTGCTCTAGTGAATGTCACCATAATTAACCTGCATTTTACTTAATTCTTTGATTGACCAAAGCTATTATTTTCACTAGGCATGATCCACAACACAAGCTTAGACATAACCAGTCTCTGGTTTAAATATTTGCCTGGTTAATTACAAGTCATCCTCATGATCAAGTCCTCACCCAGAAGCAGCTCACAGGAAACAGCTTCTTTGATAATGTGCTTTGCTTTTCTTCCAACTAATCGGGATCCTTCTCCCAGGCTAAAGGAAAAGGAAACACTTTTAACTGAGATGTACCTTTCTTTCACCTATTAAAAAATCAATGGATGCCTATGTCTTAAGTTAATAGGAAATTATTAAAGTTATTTTTTTCAAGGAAGACAGAGATGTCCCAACTCTCTAGGATTAACACTCATAGTTTTCCCCCCTGACAATCTGACTGGTAAATCCTAGACTTTTAAGAAAATACAAACTGTCCCAAATATGCACTACTGTTTCTGATGTTACTATATAGAATTCCTGAACATGTTTATATCCATTCTGTGGGACACAATGACACCACCATTGTTCACAATGTCCATCGTGAACATCAAACTTGGTTGGTTGTGTATCTATCCCAGAAGAGTCAGAAAGAAGAGACAACAAAGCTCAATTTTTTTGCTCATGGACCTTATTGTTAGTCACTTTCCCGTCAACCAGTTGCTCCCCACCTTTCAGAGTAGGTGAGGACCATCACAGTCACAAATGAGAATACATTCAAATGCCTTTATGATATATTTACCACAGGCGTATGTACCCTCACCAATGAGGACACACAGGTCCAAAAGGACAAACCTCTGGAACATTCAGAATTCACTAGAGGACTATGAAAAAAAAGGAGCAGGAATTAAAATGACTACAGAGTCCCAGGGGACATTTAATTGTACATATTTGGAAATAGGAAATTCCAGCAGAAATATATCGTAATTACAGTTTCACTGCATATAGTAACAAACTACTATCATTCTCAATAGTTTACACTGTCTTCTGTGAAAGTCTCCAAAGGTAGATTTGGTGTGACTGCCCTACAGTTGTAAAAGCCCGAATTATATATGCCAGAAAGACAGCCTTAAGCAACAGAAAGACATTTTACAATGAAATTCTTTGCTCTTATTTTTTGTTTTAACCTGGTATTTTCTTTACTGAGATATAATTTCCATACTGTAAAATGCACAAATTTTAATTGTACAGATCAATAATGTTTTCCACATATAAATAGCCATGTAACCACTACACGAACTAAACTATAAAATATTTTCATCTCATCATAAGTTTCCTTGTGCCCCTTCCCAGTCAATAGCCCACACCAAGAGATAACAACTATTTTGAATTTGATCATCGAAACGTACTTTTGCCAGCTCTAGAAATTCTTTTTCTCTGGCTTCCTTTCCCTCAACATTTTTCACAGAGTTATCCATGCTGTTTCATGTAGCAATGATTTATTCTTTTTTAAAATTTCTTTAATTGAGATTCATAATACTTTATATCATTGTGAAATTTCAGTTGTACATTATTTCTTGTCTGTCACCACATAGGTGCTCCCCTTCACCCTCTGTGCCGACCCTCCACCCCTCTTCCCCTACTAACCGTGGGACTATTTTCTTTGTCCATGTGTTTGTTTATATTCCACATATAAGTGAAATAATCTGGTGTTTGTCTTTCTCAGTGTGGCTTATTTCGCTTAGCTTAATACCCTCCATGTCCATCCACGTTGTTGCAAATGGGATGATTTTGTCTTTTTTTTATGGCTGAGTAGTATTCCATTGTATATATATACCACATCTTCTTTATCCCATAATCAGTTGATGGGCACTTGGATTGTTCCCATGTCTTGGCTATGGTGAATAGTGCTGCAATGAACATAGGGGTACATATGTAACTTTGGTTTGTTGATTTCAAGTTGTCTGGGTAGATACCCAGTAGTGGGATAGCTGGGTCATATGGTATTTCAATTTTTAATTTTTTGAAGAATATCCATACTGTTTTCTATAGTGGCTGCACAAGTTTGCATTCCCACCAGCAGTGTATGAGTGTTTCCTTTTCTCCACATCCTCTCCAACATTAGTTTTTGGTCTTGGTAATTACAGCCATCCTGACTGGTGTAAGGTGATATCTCATTGAAGTTTTGATTTGCATTTCCCTAGTGATTAGTGACGTTGAGCATCTTTTCATGTGCCTGTTGGCCATCTGTATATCTTCCTTTGAAAAAAGTCTGTTCATATTCTCTGCCCATTTTTTGATCGAGTTGTTTGTGGGTTTTTTTTGTTGAGTTGTGAGAGTTCTTTATATACTTTGGAAATCAACCCCTTATCTGATAAATGATTTGCAATAATTTTCTCCCCGTTGGTGGGTTGTCTTTCCATTTTGTTGATGGTTTCCTTTGCTTTGTAGAAGCTTTTTAGTCCAATGTAGTCCCATTTGTTAACTTTTTCTTTTGTTTCCCTTACCCAAGTAGACATGGATTCAAAAAGATGTGGCTAAGACCAATGTCAAAGAGTGTACTGCCTATATTTTCTTCTAGGATTTTTATGGTTTCAGTTCTTACATGCAAATCTCTAATCTATTTGGAGTAAATTTTTCCATATGCTTCAAGATAATGGTCTACTTTCACAGTTTTGCAGGTAGCTGTCCAGTTTTCCCAGCACCATTTATTGAAGGGACTTTCCTTTCTCCATTGTATGTTCTTGGTTCCTTTGTCAAAGCTTAACTGTCCATAGATGTGTAGTTTTATTTCTGGGCTTTCAATTCTAATCCATTGATCTGTTTGTCTGTTTTTGTACCAGTACCATGCTGTTTTGATAACTATAGCTTTGTAGCATGTTTTGAAGTCAGGAATTGTGATGCCTCCAGCTTTGTTCTTTTTTCTCAGGACTTCCTTGGCTATTCGGAGTCTTTTGTTGTTCAATATAAATATTTGGATTCTTTGTTCTATTTCTGTGAAGAATGTCATTGGAATACTGATTGGGATGGCATTTTATCTGTAGATTGCTTTACGTAGTATGGACATTTTTATTACGTTTATTCTTCTGGCCCGTGAACACGGAATATCTTTCCATTTCTTTATGTCTTCTTCAATTTCTTTCAGTAATGACTTATAGTTTTCAGTGTACAGGTCTTTCACCTCTTTGGTTACATTTATTCCTAGGTATTTTATTCTTTTTGTTGTAATTGTAACTGGGATTGTATTCTTGATTTCTTTTTCTGCTAGTTCATTGTTAGTGTATAGGAATGCAATTGATTTTGTACCCTGCAACTTTGCTGTAGTTGTTGATTATTTCTAGCAGTTTTCTGGTGGATTCTTTAGGGTTTTCTATATATAGAATCATATCATCTGCAAATAGAAAAAGTTTCATTTCTTCCTTTCCAATTTGGATTCCTTTTATTTCTTTTTCTAGCCTAATTTCTCTGGTCAATACCTCCAGGACTATGTTGAATACGAGTGGTGAGAGTGGGCACCCTTGCCTTGTTCCTGTTCTCAGAGGGATGGCTTTCAGTTTTTCACCATTAAGTATGATGCAGTGGGTTTGTCGTATACGGCCTTTATTATGTTGAAGTACTTTCCTTCAATACCCATTTTATTGAGAGTTTTTATCATAAATAGATGTTGGATCTTGTCAAATGCTTTGTCTGCATCTATTGAGATGATCATGTGATTTTTATTTCTCATTTTGTTAATGTGGTGTATCACATTGATTTGCAGATGTTGAACCATCCCTGCATCCTGGAATTAATCCCACTTGACTGTGGTGTATGATTCTTTTAATGTATTGCTGTATTTGGTTTTCCAATATTTTGCTAGGATTTTTACAGCTAAGTCCATCAGTGGCATTGGCCTGTAGTTTTCCTTCTTTGTGTTGTCCTTGTCTGGTTTTGGTACAGGGTAATGTGGCCTCATAGAATGTGTTAGGAAGTGTTCCATTTTCTTCAGTTTTTCAGAATAGTTTGAGAAGAATAGGTACTAAATCTTCTTTGAATGTTTAGTAGAATTCTCCAGAGAAGCCATCTGGTTCTGGACTTTTGTTTTTTGGCAGGTTTTTGATTGCTGTTTCAATCTCTGTACTTGTGATTGCTCTGTTTAGATTCTCTGTTTCTTCTTGATTCAGTTTTGGGAGGTTGTATCAGTCTAGGAATTCATCATTTCTTCTAGGTTATCAAATTTTCAGGCATATAGTTTTTCATAGTATTCCCTTATAATCCTTTGTATTTTGGCAGTAATTTCTCCTCTTTCATTTCTAATTTTATTTATTTGAGCCTTCTCTCTTTTTTCTTGGTTAGTCTGGCTAAGGGTTTGTCAATTTTATCTATCTTCTCAAAGAAACAGCTCTTAGTTTCCTTGATCCTTTTTACTGGTTTTTGGTCTCTATATCATTTATTTCTGCTCTGATTTTTATTATTGCCCTCCTGCTGACTTTGGGCTTTGTCTGTTCTTTTTCTAGCTCTGTTAGGTGCACTTTAAGATTACTTATTTGAGATTTTTCTTGCTTGTTGAAGTGGGCCTGTATTGCTATGAATTTTCCTCTTTTGACTGCTTTTGCTGCATCCCATAAGAGTTGGTATGTTGTATTTTCATTTTTGTTTGTCTCCAGGTATTTTTTAATTTCCTCTTTGATTTCTTCAATGATCCAATGGTTGTTCAATAGCATGTCTCCACATATTTCTGACTTTCCCAGTTTTGTTCTTGTAGTTGATTTCTAGCTTCATAGCATTGTGGTCAGAAAAGATGGTTGGGATGATTTCAATCTTCTTGAATTTATTGAGGCTTGCCTTGTTACCGGACATATGGTCTATCTTTGAGAATGTTCCACGGACACTTGAGAAGAATGTATATTGTGCTGGTTTTGGATGGAAGGCTCTATATATGGCTATTAAGTCTATCTGGTCAAGTGTTTCATTTAAATTTACTATTTCTTTGTTGACTAGGTGTCTGGATGATCTGTCCATTGAAGTAAGTGAGGTGTTGAGGTCCCCTACTATTATTTTGTTGCTGTTAACTTCTCCCTGTAGATCTGTTAATAATTGCTCTACGTATTTTGGTGCACTTGTGTTAGGTGAATATATATTAATAAGTGTTATGTCCTCTTGATGGAATGTCACTTTTATCATTAAATACGGCCCCACTTTATCACTCACTGTGTTTTTCAGCTTGAAGTCTGCTTTGTCTGATAAAAGTATGGCAACACCTGCTTTCTTTTCTTGGCTATTAGCTTGGAGTATTGTCTTCCATCCCTTCATTCTAAGCCTATGTTTGTCTTTGTAGCTGAGGTCCATTTCCTGGAGGCCGTATATTGTTGGGTCTTGTTTTTTAATCCCTCCAGCTACTCTGTGTCTTTTGATTGGAGAGTTCAGTCCATTTACATTTAGAGAGATTATCATTATATGAGGGTTTAATGCTGCCATTTTATCTCTTGTTTTCTGGTTGTTCTGTTTCCACTGTTTCTCTTCCTTTGTATTTTTGACTGCCATTTCATTTTGGTGGTTTTCTGAGGAGATTTTCTCAGTTCTCTCTCTTTTTGTGAATTGTGGTTCCGCTCTGATTCTTTGTTTAGTGGTTACCATGAGGATTGTATGAAAGATATTGGGGATGTGATAGTCTATTTTCTTATAGCCTCTTATCTCCGTTAACCTAAGCAGGTTCCTTCCCTTTCTTCTCCCCTTCTGAGTAACTCCTGTTACATATTGTTCTGTTTTTAATTTTGTGAGTTTGTGGCTAGATTGAAGTGTCTAACATTACTTTTGATGCTTTCTTTCCCTTTCTCTTTTAAGTTGTATTTGAGCCTTTGCCTCCCTGTTCTAGTAGAGAGCTGCAGGTTTCTGATCATGTCTGTCTATTTATCTCCTTCCTCGGAGCTTTGTAGACCTTTGCCTTTTTGTTGCCAGTATGAGGGCATCTTTAATTATTTCTTGCAGGGGAGGTCTGGTGGCGATGAATTCCCTTAGCTTTTGTTTATCTGGGAGAGCTTTTATTTTTCCATTGTATCTAAAGGAAAGTTTTGCTGCATAGAGTATTCTTGGCTGAAACTTTCTGTCTTTCAGTATTTTGAATATGTCATTCCATTCTCTCCTAGCTTGTAGGGTTTCTGCTGAGAAATCTGCTGAAAGCCTGATAGGGTTTCCTTCATAGGTTAGTTTCTTCTGCCTTGCTGCTCCTAATATTCTTTCTTTATCCCAAACTTATGGCCATTTTTACTATTATATGCCTTGGAGAGGGTCTTTTTACTTTGATAAAGTTGGGCATTCAATTAATTCATTTATCTGTAAATCTGAAACCATAGCCATGTTTGGGAAGTTCTCAGCAAGTATTTCTTTGAACAAGCTCTCTGCTCCTTTCTCCCTCTCTTCTCCCTTTGGGATACCTATAATCCGTATGTTGCTTTTCCTAATTGAGTTGGATATTTCTCAATGAATTCCTTCATTTTTTTAAAATCTTAGTTCTGTCTCCTCCTCCACCTGTAAAATTGTTACATTTTTATCCTCAGGAAGACTAATTCTTTCCTCTATAAAATCAACTCTATTTATTAATGATTCTAGATTATTATTTAGTTCATTAATTGTGTTTTTCATATCCAGAATTTCTGCTTGATTTTTTTTTTATAGTTTCAAACTCTTTGGTGAAGAGATTCATTTTATTGCTGAGCTCCTTGAATTGTCTTTCCGTGTTTTCTGGTAAGTTGTTGAATTTCCTTATGATGGCTATGTTGAATTCTCTGTCATTTAGGTTGTATGTTTCTGTGTCTTCAGTGTTGGTTTCTGGGGAATTGTCATTTTCCTTCTGGTCTGAATTGTTGCTGCAATTTCTCATGGTGTTTGATGAACTATTCTTTTGTTGGGGGGCATTTGTGGTATTTTTAGGATGCACATTCCCTCTGTTACTGCTAGGAGGGAGAAGGAGCAGTGTTTCTGGTCCCACTCCATCTGCTGGAAGCTGTGGGGGTATTATGGTGCTTGCCTCAGCCTGGGATGTGTTCAGGCACTTGTGTGGACTGTCCTTGTTGGGTGGATCTTCCTTGCTAGGCTAGGGCCACATTTTGGTGCCTCAGGGGTGCTCTGGGCTACCCCTCCCAGCCATAAAGTGATTACCAGTGGGCTCAAACCCACCGTGCCTATTCCTGAAGCCACCCGGGACACGTTCCCTCTTTGGAAGTGCCACTGTGAACATTCACAGGGGCCTGGGAAGTGTTTGCCCCAGTGCAGAAATCTGCTGAGGTCCCTATTAATGATCCTCAGTCAACAGGCCACTGAGCTGGCAGGCAGGTCTTCCCTGTTGGGACCTTGGCTATGACTGCTCCTTTATGGCACAGGGGCACAGTTGGCTCCCTCTCTAAGCAGGAGAGTGACCATGAGTGTGGGCTAAGTGTTACCCCATCCTCCTCTTATGGTCACCCCACTGTGTGTTCCCTCTTTCTGGGTGCTTGCACCAGGTTGGAAAGCATTTGTGTGCATGCATGGGGCTACTGGGGGAGTTCAGTGTGTGCTCATCTATCTCCACCACTTCCTAGGGGGCCAGACCATCCACCCTCAGATGTATAGCTTCACGTGTCCCTCAGACATCCTGTTGTGCTGTGTGGGCTTCCTCCGTTGGTCAGCGAGTGTCCATTTAGTTGTAGTTCAAAAGGGGGAGAGACAAAGGGAACAGCTCACTCAGCCATGTTGCTGACATCCTGATGTCAATGATTTATTCTTTTACATTGCACAGTATTAGTTCATTATACATGTACACCACAGTCTTCCATTGTTACATTGAAGGACATTTGTGTCCTTTCCAGTTTAGGGCTACTATGAATAAAGCTACTGTAAATATTCTTGTATAAGTGTTTTTGAAGACATAGCATTCATTTCTCCTGAGTATATAACTTGGAGTGAAAGTACTGAATTAATTATAGGATAGGTCATAACACTATAAGAAATTGCAAAACAGCTTCCAAAATTAGATTTAGGCTCTCAGCAGCAATGCATGAGAATTCAAAGTGCTCCACCTTCTCACCAACACTTGGTCTTGTAAGTCATATTTAATTGGAGGCATTCTCTGTAAATTGGTTCAGCCACTGTGGAAAATAATATGAAGCCTCCTCAGACAGTTAAAAATAGAACTACCATGTGATCCAGGAATTTCACTTCTGGGTATATACTCAAAGGAAATGAAAACAAGATATGGAAGATGTACCCGCACTTTCATGTTTATCACTCACAATGGTCAAGCTAGAGAAGCAACCTAAGTGTCCATCAACTGATGAATTGATATAGAAGATGTTCTCTGTCTATGTATATTACAATGGAATACTACTCAGCCATGAGAAAGAAGGAAATCTTGCTATTCACATCAACATCCATGGTTCTAAGGGAAAGTGTGCGAAGTGAAAAAGTCAGAAGACAAATATTGCATGATATCTTTTTTCTTGATCAGTCTTGCTGAGTGTAACAATGCTATGAGTCATTTCAAAGAATAAACTTTTGCTTTGTTAATATTTTATTTTATTTGCTTTTGATTTCATTGATTCATATTTGTGTGCTTTCATTTTTACATGAATTCACATTTTTATGCATACTTTGGGTATAATTTCCTTTTCTTTTCCTACATTTTAAAGTTGTAAACTTAAATGATTCATTTTATAACTTTTTTTCTAATATGAGCATTAATGCTATAAATTTCCCTCTAAGCACGGCTTTAGCCTGCATTCCACAAATTTTAATACATTGTGCTTTCATTTTTTTGTATCCAAAATATTTTCCAATTTCCTTAGTAGTATTTTCTATAGTCCAAGGGTTATTTAGAAATGTGTTGCTTATATCCAAGTATTGAGAAATTTTCTGGATAAATTATTGTTATTGCTTTCTTATTTAATTCAATTGTGGTTGCAGAATATATTCTGTATATTTTCAGTCTTTTGAAATGTTTTGAGATTTGTTTTACAACTCAGCATAAAATCGATCTTGGTGAAATTTCCATGAGCACATGACAAGAATGTGCACTCTGTAGATGCTGAATGTAATAATCTAAAATTATCAGTTAAGTCCACTTAGTTGATAGAATCATACAAATCTTCTATATAATTACTGATTTTTTTTGGCCTTTTTGTTCTATTATTTACTGAAATTATGGTGTTAAAACCTCCAACTACAAAAAAAAAAAAAAATCAAACAACCTGATAAAAAATGGGCAGGGGATATGAACAAACATTTCTTCAAAGAAGATATACAGATGGCAAATTGGCACATGAAAAGATGCTCATCATCAGTGATCATCAGGGAAATACAAATCAAAACTATACTAAGATATCATCTTACACAAGTTAGAATGGTTATAATCACCAAGACAAATAATAACAAATGTTGGAGAGGGTGTGGAGTAAAAGGAACCCTCATACACTGCTTGTGGGAATGCAAACTGGTGCAGCCACTATGGAAAACAGTATGGAGATTTCTCAAAAAATTAATAATGGAACTGCCATACCACCCAGCTATCCCACTACTGAGTATCTATCCGAAGAACTTGAAATCAGCAATTCAAAGAGACTCACACACCCCTATGTTCACTGCAGCATTATTCACAATAGCCAAGACATGGAAGCAACCTAAATGCCCATCAACTGATGACTGGATAAAGAAGATGTGGTGTATATATATACAATGGAATACTACTCAGCCACAAAAACTGATAAAATCATCCCATTCACAACAACATGGATGGATATTTAGGCGATTATGTTAAGCAAAATAAGCCATATCGAGAAAGACAAACTCTATATGATTCCACAAATATGTGGAAGATAATCAAACACATGGACAAAGAGAACAGATTAGTAGTTACCAGGGGTAAGGGGATAGGGAGTGGGCACAAAAGGTGAATGGGTGCACTTACAAGATGACTGACAAATGATGTACAACGGAAATTTCAGTGTTGTAAACTATTGTAACCTCATTAAAAAATAAATAAAATAAAATTTTAAAAAACCTCCAACTATCATTGTGGATTTTGTTTCTTATTTTTCCTTTTAGTTCTTTCTTGTATTTTTAAGCTCTATCATTGTGTGCATGTATATGTACATTATGTCTTCTTGATGGTTTCATCTCTTTATCACTATAGATTTACCTATCTCTGAAAATACACTTGTCTGTGAAGTCTATTTTTGTGCATATTACTATAGTTACACAAGTTGATGTTTGTTTGAAATTTCTACTTGGTCTGTGTATTTAAACGTTATTCTTATAACCAGCTCATAGCAATGTCTTCCTTTTTACCTAATATTGGAATCTCTCTCTCTGTTGTAATTTGAGTGCTTAGTCCATTTACATTTAATCTCATTATTGTAAAGTTAGGTTTAACTCTACAGTCTTGATGTTTCCTTCTATTTGTCCCCAGCATTATATATTCCTTATTTTCTCCTTTCTTCTTTTGAATTAATCAAGCATTTTTAATATTCCACTGTAATCAGCTTTATTGTCTTTTAAACAGCTTTACTGAGGGATCTTTGACATACAATAAAATGGACATATTTCAAGTGTACAGTTTGATAAGTTTTGACATATTTAAACAGTTGTAAAATCACCACCACAACGATTATAATGAAAATATTCATCAGCCCAGAAGTTTCCTACTGCTGCATTGCGATGATTCCATTTTATCACCTTCGTGGGCTTCTTAGCTATAACCCTGATTTTTATTTCAGTGATTACCTTAGGGCTTATAGTCTAACTATTTTACTTGTCACCGCCCACCTTCAGTGAGATTTTACCACTTCACATATAATATAAGAAAATTATAATAAAATACTTCCATTTCCACCTTGTCAGCCTTTATGCTATTCTTGTTGTAGATTTTCCTTATACATATGTTATAAACCCCACAATGCCTTGTTACTATTTTTTTTGACAGAGTCAATTGTCTTTCAAAGAAACTTAAATAATTTTAAAAAATCTTATACACCGACCCAGCTACTTACTGTGTCTCCTGCTCTTCACTCCTTTGCATAGCTCCATATTTCCATCTGGTATAATTTTTTTTCTCTTAGGAGGACTGACTTTACCAATTATTATTCTGTAGACTTGCTGGTGATTAATTCTTTTAACTGTGGTATGCCTTCATTTTTTAAAGATATTTTCATGAGTATAGAATTCTAGATTGGCAGATCTTTATTCAGAGTCCTTTAGAAATTGTGCCGTTGTATTCTCACTTCCTTATTTTCAAAAAGAAATCTTTATTATCTTTATCTTTCTTCCTCTGTATGAAACGTGTCTTTGTTTCTTCTGGCTGCTTTGAAGATTTTCTCTTTATCACTGGCTTTAAGCAAGTTGATTGTTATTTGCTTTGCTATCAGTCTTTTCATGTTTCTAGTGTTTGCGTTATGCTGAGGCTATTGATGCTGTTGTCATGAAACCTAGAAAAATTTTGGCCACTATTTCCTTAAGTAGGTTTTGTCGTCGTCCCTACACACATACACTTTTCCATCCAAAATCTAACTCTATGCATGTTTGGTTGCTTGATTTCTCCCATACTACACTGACACTCCTTTCAGTTTTAAGTGGATTATTTTTGTCTTTGTGTCTTTTATTTTTAAAGGTTTCTATAACTATATCTTCAAATTTACTCATCTTTCATCTGCAATGTCTAACATTCTATTCACCCCATCCAATAAAATTTTCATCTGAGACATGTAGTTTTTGACTCAGAGAAGTGAAATTTGCTTTTTTAAAGCCACTTTATTGAGGTATGACTGACACACAAAAAGCTGTACTGATTTAATGCATACAACTTGTTGAGATTGGAGATGAGTACACACTCACAAAACCATCGTCACAATCAAGTTTTGTGGTAAGAGCATATAATGTAAGATCTATCTTTTAGAAAATCTTAACTATACAATACAGTAGTATAGCAATAGGGTGAATGTTGTACAGCAGACCTGCAGAACTTATGCATCTGGCAGTACTGAAACTTTGCATACTTTGATTGACACCTCCCCATTTACACATCTCCCAACCCCCAGTAACCACTATTCTAACTCTGGTCCTATGTGTTTGAATATTTTAGATTCCTCATTAAAGTGAGATCATTTAGTACTTGTCTTTCTGTGTCTGGCTTATTTTACTAGGTACAACATCCTCCACGTCCATCCATGTTGTCATATATTTCAGAATTTCCTTGTGTTTTAATGCTCAATAATATTCCATGGATGTATATACTACATTTCCTTTATCCATTCATTCATCGATAGACACAAAGATTGTTCCTATATCTTGCCTATTATGAACAATGTTGCAGTGAACAAGAGAGTGCAGATGTCTCTTTAATATCTGGACTTCAATTCCTTTGGATATACACCCAGAAGTTGGATTGTTGGATCATATGGTAGTTCTATTTTTTATTTTTTGAGGACCCTCCATGCTATTTTCCATAGCAGCTGCTCCAATTTTACATTCACATCAACAGGCTACAAAGGTTCCCTTTTCTCCACATCCTCACCAATACTTCTTGTCTCTTGATTTTTTCATAAGAGCCATTCTAACAGGTGTGAACTCATATCTCATTGTGGTTTTGATTTGCATTTCCCTGATGATTAATGATGTTGAACATTTTGTATTCACTACTTTCTTAAAACATTCATTTGAATGTTTTCTTTGGAAAAATGTCCATTCAGGTTCTTTGCCCATTATTATATTTGGATTATTTGGGGTTTTGTTGTAATTGATTTGCATTAGTTTCTTATATATTTTGAATATTAACAGGTGTGTATGGGCCCAGATTCAGACCTGGCTCCTGTCACTAACCTGCACAAGTGGGCTCACCTTCCCCCAAGCCCCCTAGGTGTGCGCCTGCATGCCCTGAGCCCAGCTGCTCTCACCAACCTCCACTGCCCTGTGTACTCCTATGGGGAGACCCTGCTGCCAATAACCACACAGTTCACAGGTCATTCTGGGGAAAAAATCATTGACAATGTGATACCTTAAGCAAAGAATGTATCCCAAACGTCAGAAAAAGAGACAAGCCTACACAAAAAATACATGGAAATTGTTATACATACATAGGGTGGACAAAATGTGTTCTGTTAGTTGAGTAAAATCGAGTCTAATTCTTACATAACTATGTGCCCAAATCTTCACAACACAGCCATTTACCATTCCTGCAATCACAGAATAACGTGGTCAGAGCAAAACATGTTAATAGCCATTAACCGACCATGCCAAGCAACCTCCCACTCCAGGGATTTTCTCACAGCACTTTGTCTCCAAATCTATCATTTCCTATCAAAATCTTGGAAAACTAGGTTACAGTTGTAATTTTTCCATTAAAACATCCCGTCGTCTTCTCTCTGTCAGGCTTAAATTTAGTTCCATTATAGTGTGCCTCATGTGTCACATGAGGTAGCAATAGTGTCATTAGTACTAACAAAGGACATCCAACGGTTAGCACATCAAACCTCTCATTCCGCAAATGAAGACACTTTGTAGCTTCATTTGAAGAGACTTTACATTCACAATAAGACTTCTTTCCAACTCTGATTAAATTTCCCTCCCCCAATTCCTTTACATTTTTCTTGTAGTAGGGAAACAATCTTAACTATTTAATTCATTTTTCCACAACTTATAATGCTTCTTTCTTGTGGTGCTTCATCTTCTGGTCTTCGGTACTAAAATCAACCTGGAAAACCAGGAAAACCAATGGGAAATTTCAGATTGAACCTGAGGCATTTATATGTTTTCATCATAGTGGGAACTAAATTTAAACATTCCTATTCTATTTATATACAGAATAGTCATATTGAAAACAATTATATTGAGTCGCTACAAGTAATTTTATTAATTATTAATACCATGACAGTTATGTATTGATGTGTCCTTCAAAACTCAATATAGTGACCATGTTACATCTATCCATGAACCAATTTGATATTCCTAATACTTGTGAATTCCATTCTCCATCCTCTTGCAATTCCCACAAGTAGATACTTGAAACCACATCTTCCCAACTTTGAGATTCCACATGCGTCAAACAAAGTCATTTATATGAGGCTCTTCATTAAAATGTGTTGAATGCTTTTGATCTAAAGGTAGTGAAAAGAAGATCAAGGCAGAAAAATTCATCCCAATATAAGAAAGAACATTAGAGCTTTCAAATAGTGGACTATATTGGATTGAAAGATAAATTAGGCCCTATTCTAAGAATGAACAAACAGAACCTTTAAAAACACATTTGTAAGTCCATATAGTAGATTTTGGAAATAGGAGGGAGATTCCTTACATGAAGAAGGTGCATTCACCCTCTGAGAGTTTGCGTTCTATCTCTACAATCTAACCCTGGACAGAGCATCCCTGAGAGCCTGGTGAACCTGCTTGTTCCGCAGAGTGTAGACCACAGGGTTCAGCATCGGGGTCACCACTATGTCCACAAGTGCAGCCTCTCTTTTGGAGTCCAGCTGGGTTGTTTGCTTTGGTTTCATATATATCAGAACACAGCTGCTGTACATCAGAGAGAGGACAACGAGGTGAGATGAACAGGTGAAGAAAGCTTTCTGTCGCTCTTTGGCTGATGGAAGACGCATGATTGTGACTGCTATGTTGCTGTATGCAATGATGGTTATTATAAGGGGTGTTAAAATGGTAAATGAAACAAAGACAAAGGCCAACATTTCAATAGATCTGGTATCAGAACAGGAGAGCTTAGTTAAGGGCCCAAAATCACAGAAGAAGTGAGGGATGACATGGGGGCCACAGAAGGATGACTGGGAAAGCAAAATAACTGGAACCACCATGAGGAAGAATCCCAAAGCCAAGCAGGCAGTGACCAGGAGGAAACACATCCTTGGGTTCATGACGGTTGGGTAATACAGAGGTTTGCAAATGGCCAGGTACGGATCCAGGGATAATACAGCCATGAGGAAGAAAATGGTTGCCCCCACGAAAAGAAAGACAAAGGCTTGTGTGAAGCAAGCAGCAAAGGAAATTGATTTCCTCCCTGACAGATACATGGCCAGCAACTTAGGAATAACAGTGGTTATGAAACAGCATTCACAAAAGGAGAAACTGCTGAAGAAGAAGTACATGGGTGTCTGGAGGCGATGGTCAGCCCAGGTGATGGTGATTATGAGTGTGTTTCCCATGATGGAGGCCAGGTATGCCAGCAGATGCACCAGGAAGAGAACCTTCCCAAGGGGCTGGACAGATGGAAAGCCCTCCAGGGTGAATTCTTGGACTGCTGTCCTGTTTCTTGCATCCTCTATCATTGACTTTTCCATTTCTTCAATCAACTCTCTTTGTGCTATTTTGCAGGCTGTCATGACTAAAAAAACGGAGAACTCTATTTTATTAAACTTATAAAATAGTATAGGCATGGTGACTGGACTTTATTATTTTAAACATTATATTTTATTGTAGTTTATGCCCATTATTAAATAAAAATAAGCGATATTTATCTTTGATTATGTTTATGTTAAATACGGCCTAAAATCCTGGATAAATAAGAACTGTGCTATGGCTCCAGGTTTTCATAAAGGATAATGTAATTTTCACAGTGTTAGTCATTTTCCTATGTAGTCTATTGCCAAGCAGGAAAAAATGTCCTTCTTTTAGTTATATATCTGATCATGCAACCCATTCCTGGTAAGATACCACTTCTATCATGCATCCACAAGGTGAATATTGCAAAGAGAAAACTGTAGCCTTAAAACCAAACTTATGATAATGGATTCTGTCATCTCACAAGAAAAATATTCCTCTGTGTTATCTTTAAGATTTGTCACCCATATTTGAGGACATAAAATCACTTGTGGCAGAACTTCCTGTGGCTCTAGCGACAGCCCTCTACAGTGAGTTAGGTTAGAAGAGTAGCAGATGGACTCTAATCAGATTGTGGGAGACCCAGGCCAGGCCATTGGCCACAGAGCTTGAGACCACTCAGTAGAAGAGAATCTTCCCTCCCCTGTGTGTCAAGTGGTCCGTCTAGGGGGGAATCTCTGTCTTTTGACCCTTTCAGTCCCTATATTTAAGGAACACCAGCCTGAGGATAGAAAGAGGGGTTGCATGCCTTAACCCCATAAATTATATTCTGATTCATTCTCTCCTCCCTTTGTCCACCTAAATAAAATATCCTCTTTCACTCTTTAAATCCACAAACTTCTCTTATGTGAGCCCTTGTCACTCTGGTCAACTAGAGTTCACCTCACATCTCTGAATTGGCTGTTGATTTAGCCAAACCCCCACTCTTTTAGTAAGCAAGATTAGCTTGAAGAGGAACAGACTCTGATTCAGTTTACAATAAAATGAACAGCAAAATTACCCAAAATTGCCATGTTCTCACCCAGATGCAGCTCCCAGTAACCAGAACACTGTCCTCTCCTTTTTCACTCTTCGAACAAACCAAAATGCTCATCTAGGCAATTAGAAATGTAAAAAAATAAAAGAAAGAAACAATGGCATTAGAGAGGACCCTGATTTGTCTCAGAGAAATTTCAACATATGCACCGGGGCTACTAAGCATCCTTCTTCATAAGAATGCAGAGCTTTCCAAAGTTGAGATAAATTGAAGTGATAGCGCCATGGCAATCTTGCCTGATGAAATCCTGGGAAAGAAAGAAGAGCACATACTGCCCACAAAGTTCTACTGGACTCTAGGAGTGATTTCTCTTGGAATCTCAAAATGCTTTCATACCCTGCTTGCAGGCCCCAGGGTCCCCAGACTCCCAGTCTACTCCTGCAGGAGCCACCACCAGCAGGAAACCCTTCTTGTTGGGTAAATGCTACAAGGAATGGTGGGAGACAATACCTTCCTCAATCACACTGGTCCCTTGTACACAGTATTTTTCTGACATGCATTTCATGGCAGATAGAATGCATTACAACTCCCTCACCTCTCCACATTGGGGAGAATGCACACGTCATTGGGAGCAGAGATGAAAGTGAAGTTAATTTTCCCCATCATATATTTCATATTGGACTGTCTCTTAACACCAATCAGGATCCACTAGGACCAGTAAGCAGACCCCAAACACATCAGGCCTCATTAAAAGATATAATAAGGCCATCTAGAGATCAATGTCCCTCTCGGAGCCTTGGTGGCTGCCAAGTGGGCATTGTTGGAAATGGAAAATTATAATACAAACACCATAGTTACTCTATCTTTATGTATGCAAATCTAATAATATGGAATCCTAAATGTCTGCATTGTCCTCCCTGAAAATCTTCAAAGTGGAGCACATATAATCCTACCAGAGTTTATGAAGTCTCTATTTGGATTAGATTACTAAAGTGAAGTTGACAAGTCAATTGGGGAATTTGGACCCCCACCTGGTGGTAATAAGGTGAAGTTCTCCCTTTTCTGCCAGAGCAGTGCCAAAGAACACCAGCATTATAGGTAAATCAAAATGGAATTCTAAAAAAGTTCAAGTAATCCACATGAATGCACGGGGAAAAAAAAAAACAGGGAAATGAAAAACAAACAGAAAGTAAAACATAAAATGGCCAGCTTAAGCCCTAAGACATCAAAAATTACGTTATTAGGTTAAATGTGAATGGTTTAGATACACCAATTAAAACACATATTGATAACGTAGATTAAAAATTATGATCCAACTATGCAATGTTTATGAACACTCACTTTCAATACGCCAATATAGGCAATTTGAAAGTAAAAGGATGGGAAAATATTTTTCATGCAAATATCTATCAGATGAGGGCAGGAGTGGTCATATCAGGCAAAGTAGACTATAGATGAAAGAAAATTGCCAAAGTCAGAGAGGAACATTATACAATGAGGAAAGGATCAATCCACCAGGAAGACAAAACAATGCTAAATATGTGCACCAAATAACAGAGCTGCAAAATATGTAAAGCAAAAACTCATAGAACTGAAAGGAAAAAAAAGGACAAATCAACAATTATATTTGGAGACTTCACCATCACTCTCTCAACAATTGATAGAACAAGCAGACAGAAAATCAATAACAATATAGAAGAACTCCACACCACCATCAACCAACAGGCTCTAACCAACAGTTATAGAACATGCTACCCAAGGACAAAGAATTCACATTCTTTTCAAGTGCCTGTAGAATATATACTGATCACATCATCTATGCTCAGGTTCTGGTGAGAGCTCCCTTCCTAGCTGGTAAATGGCCATCTTCTTGCTATGTCCTCATGTGGTAGAGAGAGAGAACTCTGGTGTCTCTACCTTTTTTTTTTTTTTTTAATGCAGGGCAACGTTTGCTTTTAAGAGTTCAGAATAAAGGCACCTTACGTTTTGTGAGTAGGGGAAGATTTCCTCTAAGCTAACATCTGTTGCCAATCTTCCTCCTTTTTCTACCTTCCCCCCAACCAAAGCCCCACTACATAGTTGTGTGTGTAGTTGTAAATTCTTCCAGTTCTTCTATGTGAGCTGCCACCACAGCATGGCTCCTGACAGACAAATGGTGTGGTTCCGCACCTGGGAAGTGAAGCAGGTCCCTGAAGTGGAGCACACTGAACTTTAGCCGCTATGCCATCAGGGCTGGCTCTCTACCTCTTCTTATATGGTCACCAGTTCTATTTAATCAAAGCTCTACCATTGTGATCTCATTTAACCTTAATCACCTCCTTAGATGCCCTATATCCAATATATAGATATATGTGAAGGGTTAGGGCTTCAGTATATGAATTTGGGGGGACATAACTTAGATCGTAGCCTTCCCTGATACAAAAACAAGACAAAGACAGCACATAAAGAAAATTACAGGCGAATGTCCCTCATGAATACAGATGCAAAAATCCTTAGCACAAAATCACCAAAAAGAAAAGTGAGGCTATTCCAGACATGCAAAACTGGTTCAATATTTGAAAATCAATCTATGCAATCCATCACATTAAGAGGCTAAAGAAGAAAATTCACATGATCATATCATTGTACGCAGAAAAGTATTTGTCAAAATTCAACACCTGTTAAAACTCTCAGAAAAATAAGAATACAAGCTAATTTACTCAACTTGCTAAGAAGCATCTATAAAAAACCCACAGCTAACATTATACTTAATAGTAAAACATTGAATGCTTTTCCCTGAGACTAGGAACAAGGCAAGGATATACACTCACTACCCTTATTCAATAGAGTTCTGGAAGTCTAACCAGTGCAATAAGACAAGAAAAAAAAAGAAACCACATACAGACCAAAAGAAGAAATAAAACTGTCCCCATCTGCAGATGACATGATTATCTGGAAAATCCCAAGGAACTTACAAAAAAGTTTATAAGCTCCTGGGACGAATAAGTGAGTTTAGTGAGATTGCAGGATACAAAATCAATATACAAAAAATCAACTGCATTTCTATATACTAGGAACGAACATGTGGACATAGAAACTAAAAGTACAATACTGTTTAAAATCACTCAATAAAAATTAAATGCTTCAAAGGCTGGCCCGGTGGCACAGTGGTTAAGTTTGCACATTCCACTTTGGCAGCCTGGAGTTCACAGGTTCGGATCCCAGGTGCCAACACGGCACCTCTTGGCAAGCCATGCTGTGGCAGGCATCCCACATATGAGGTGGAGGAGGATGGGTACGGATGTTAGCTCAGGGCCAGTCTTCCTCAGCAAAAAGAGGAGGATTGGTGGCAGATGTTAGCTCAGGGCTAATCTTCCTCAACAAAGAAAAATTTAAATGTTTCAGTGTGAATCTAACAAAACATGTGCAGAACTTATGTACTGAAAACTACAAAATACTAGTGAAAGAAATCAAAGAAGGGGCTGGCCCAGTGGCGCAGTGGTTAAGTTCACATGTTCTGCTTTGGCAGCTCAGAGTTCGCTGATTTGGATCCCGGTGTGGACCTATGCATGGCTTGTCAAGCCATGCTGTGGCAGGCAGCCTATATATAAAGTAGAGGAAGATGGGCACGGATGTTAGCTCAGGGCCAGTCTTCCTCAGCAAAAAGAAGAGGATTGGTGGCAGATGTTAGCTCAGGGCTAATCTTCCTCCAAAAAAAAAATCAAAGATGATCTAAATAATAGAGGGACATACCACATTTACATATTTGAAAATTCGACATACTAAAAGTGTCAATTCTTCCCAGATAAATGTCCAAGTTTAACATAGTTCTTATCAAAATTCCATGAAGATCTTTTATAAATATAGAGAGGTTTATTCTAAAATTTATATGGAAAGGCATAAGATACATAATACCTAAAATAATTTTTAAAAAGAAGAATTACATGGGAGGATTTCATTTCAAGACTTATTATATAGCTACAGTAATAAAGACTGCACAATATTAGTGGATTGATGGGTCAATGTGGCCACATAGATCGATGGAACAGAATAGAGAACCCAGAAACAGACCCACACAAATCTGCTCAAGTGATTTTTGACAAAGATGCAAGAGTAACCCAATGGAGGAAAGAGCCTTTTCAACAAATGCTGCTGTTTTAAAATGCTAATTTTAAAAAAAATTAATTGCCACCTAAGTCTTACACTTGATACAAAAATTAACACAAAATAATTCATGGACTTAAATGTACAACATAAAACTATAAAACTTTTATAAATAATATGAGAAAATCTTCAATATTTAGAACTAGGCAAAGAGTCCTTAGAGGACACCAACAGCAAAATCTACAAAAGGAAAAACTGACACATTAAACTTCATCAAAATTATTAAGTTTTGCTCCATGAAAGACCTTTTTAAGTGCATTAAAAGAAAAGCTACAGAATTGGAGACAATGTTTGGAAATAACATCTCTGACAAAGGATTAGCATCTAGAATAAATTTTTAAACACTCTCAAAACTAAAGAATAAAAAATGAAGAGAAAATTCACTGAAGTGGATATTTGTATATCACGTAAGCGCAAGAAAAGATGTTCATCACTAGCTATTAGGGAAATGGAAATTGAGACCATAGTGAGATACAACCACACACTTATCAAAATGACTAAAATAGAAAATAGCAACAGTCCCAACTGCTGGTGAGGATCTGGACACACTGGATCTCTCACACATTGCAGCTAGGGATGTAAGATGATGTAAAATGGTACAGACACTCTAGAAAACATTTGACAGCTTCTTTAAAAACTAAACATGCAACTCTTATACAACCCAGCAATTGTTCTCCTGGGCATTTATTCCAGAGAAATGAAAACCTATGTTCCAACAAAAAGTTGCACACAAATGTTTACAGTAGCTTTATTTGTAATAACTAAACACTGGAAACAACCCAGATCACCTTCAATGGGTGAATGGTTAAACAAACTATGGTACATCCACACTGTGAAATACTACTTAATAATGAAAAAGAATGAATTATTGATATACACACAACTTGCATACGTCCCCAGAGAATTGTGCTTAGTGAAAAAGAACCATTCTCAAAAGCTTACATATTATTTGATTCTACTTATATAATATTCTTGAAATGATAAAATTGTAAAAATGGAGAACTGATTAGTGGCTGACAGGGGCTAAGGAGGGGGTAGGTTGAGAAAGAAATGGGAGTGACTATAAAAGGACAACATGAGGGATCCCCGTGGTTCTAAGTGTTCTATTTCTTGACCGTATCAACGTCAATATCTGGGTCATGATACTGTACTGTAGTTTTCACGCTCTTACTATTGGAGGATACTAGATAAAGGGTATACGGCGTCTCTGAACTATTTCTTATGATTGCATGTGAATCTACAAATAAAGATTTTACCACAAAATAAAATTTTAATTTAAAAATTGCAGATAATTAATGTATTTGCAACATATTTTGCTGTATGTTCCTCCTACCCTTTCTTTTATATTGAAATAAAAATAAGTTCATTCACCTTAGCACATATTCCTAAAAGCCCAGGAATCATTTTTCTATATCACTTTGCGTCTTTGGCTGCTAACAAACCAGCCCAAATTTTAACGGTATCAAAACAGAAACAATTAATTTTATTTCTCATTGTTCTGGTAGTTGACTGGGCACAACAGGATGGTTCCCACTCAGGGTCTCTCATGTAGTTCCATTAAGACAATGTGGGTCTAGAGTCTTTCGAAGGTTTCCTCACTCACATGTCTGGTGCTTGAGCTAACAGATTCAAAGAGCTGGGGCTCCTCCAGCATCTCTCTCTGTCTCTGTGCGGTTCCTCTAGGTGATCTCTCACCATGGTGGCTTCAGAGTAGCCTCAGAGTGAATGTCGCAAGAGAGGGAACCAGGCAGAAGCTATGTTGCCTTTTTTCACCTAGACTTGGATGTCACGCCACATCACTTCCACCATATTCTATTCTTTCTCTTTCTGTCTTTGATTATCTTTCTTTTTCACAGCCCTTTTCTCACCCGCCTCAAGATTCCCTCTTCCGTCCACCAGCAAACCACCAAATTCCTCTCATTTTCTTAGAAAAAGAATTCTCTCTTTTCACTTATTCTTTGTAGATTCATTGGGGGCAAAGGCAGAGTCAATAGGAGGTAGCATTCACCTTTCAGAACCCAAAGAGGGTTATCGTGGCAGACTGGGATTTTCTTCCCAGTTGTTTACTCCTTCCACGTAATAATTACATATCCATGCCCTTTGACGTGTGCCATTGTAGTGCTTGTCACCAGAATAAGCTGATAGGTATCCCCACCCCACTGCAGTTGGGCTTTGTCAATGGAATGTCAGGAAACATGATACAAGCAGAAGCCTTAAAGGGATGTGCGTTCTTTGGCTTAGTTTCTCACTCTACAGCAATTGGCCATGAGAAAGTTATGCCCCAGTTTGCCACAGACCCCTAAGTGAGAAGACACGTGGAACAGACCTGAAGCTAATCTTCAGCCAGAGCTACAGCCATTCAATTCCAGCAGATCCCAGCCAATCCATCCAACTGTGAGTGAGAAAAAGTCATATCTGTACTCATAAGCTACTGAATTTGGGAATTAGTATGCAGCATTATCATAGGAAAAAAGTTACCAAAAACCATGATAATTACGGGCCTTTAACTCCCCTAAATGCAAAAGAGGATGAGAACAGTTTGTGTTTAAATTAGCAATTTTTTCCATGTTTGTGGGTAAAATGTCATCAAAATCCTTTCCTTTTATGCATGATGAGTTGAACTTCTTTTACTTTCTAGCTCTGTTCCCCTGGAAAACTGATAAAAGTGGAAAGCCAATTGTGACCCCTGAGTGGTTGACCACTTCTAGATATGAAAAACTATTAACAACTGATAAGAAACCCTAATTTGTGGCTTCCCTTACCTTAGATGTCATCTATATTAGTTTTCTAGGGCTGACATATCAAATTACCACAAATTAGATGGCTTAAAACAACAGAAATTTGTTTTCTCATACTTCTGGATGCTAGAAATTTGCAATCAAGATGAAATCAGAGCTATGCTCTCTCTGAAGGCTCTAGGGGAGGATTCTTCCTCGCCTTGTATAGCTTGTGCTAGGTGCTGGCAATCCTTGGCTTATAGAAGCATCCCCCCAATGCTGCCTCTGTCCTCATATGGCCTTCTAATCAGTGTGCCTCAATATCAGTGTGTCTTGTCACCATCTTATAAGGATATCAGTTGTATTGGATTAAGGGCCCATCCTACTCTGATATGATCTCATCTTAATGAATTACATCTGCAACAACCCTATTTCCAAATAAGGTCACATTTGAGATTCCAAAATGAATATGAATTTTGAGAAAACATTATTCAAGCAATATTGACCTCTGTGGGACTTGGGACTTTCAAGCGAAGGTGTGTGTCAAGATGTGGATCCACTTGAGAAGTCACCTGGGGAGCTAAAGATAAGAGCTCCAGATTGACTTTGTAGACTACTGCAAGGTCAACTCCCACGGAAGAGGGATGCCTGATACAGCTCTTCAAGTTAGCTGTGGTTCTTGTTACATCCTTCCAGGTGAATTCAGGCAATGATGTGAATGCTTAGTGAGTCTTAGCTGAATGCTTAATTGGGCATTGTTACATCTTTAACTCAACAAAGTCAGGAAATTTCCATTTTGCTTTCTATGGGTATACAGAATGAGTGTCCAAACTGATCACAGGCCAATTTAGGGATATATGATGGGACTGCATGGGTGAGAGATTGAATGAGGACCTCAGTCATATAGAAAACCAAATTCTATTTACATAGTGGTAACAATCAACTCAAATTCTGTGCTTTTCTCATTAGAGAACACATATCCAAATACCAGAACAAGGCGTCATCACATCTTTTTCTTTTTTATTGCAGTAACGTTGGATTATAACATTATATAGCTTTCAGATGTACATCATAACATATTTTGAATTCTGTGTAGATTACATCATGTTCACCACCCAAAACCTAATTATAGTCCATCATCACACATGTGTGCCTAATCCTCCCTTTTGCCCTCCCCACCCCTTCCCCTGTGGTAACCACCAATCCAATCTCTGTTGCTATGAAGACACCATTACAAACTGGCCTTATTTGATTTCATTTAATGGATTATTTCAGGACATATTCATCCTCCATGGGTAAAGGAAATATAACTTCCATGGTAAAATGATATCCCCATAGATACACACACACACACACAAAGACAGAGAAGAAAGAGATCACCAGTTCTTGGAGCATTATTTATTCATTTACATTTGAGAGGCCAAAGAGTATCCACCATGTAAAAGCTCCAAGAGATCATCAGTAAGAGAGAGACTGGACTCTACTGCCATCAACATAAATAAATATGATTAATGAAGTATTTCCTTTCCTGATAAACTGCAAATGCAAGCATTCCTCTTTGCTTGCAGTGGTCAGGGATACATTTTCAAAATGAGTAAGGGAGGGGCCAGCTCCATGGCCGAGTGGTTAAGTTCGCGGGCTCCGCTGTGGCTGCTCAGGGTTCAGATCCTGGGCATGGACATGGCACCGCTCATCAGGCCACGTTGAGGTTGCATCCCACATCCCACAACTAGAATGACCTGCAACTAAGATATACAACTACGTACTGGGGGGGGTGGGGGGTTGGGAAATAAAGCAGAGAAAAAAAAAAATTGGCAACAGTTGTTAGCCCAGGTGCCAATCCTTAAACAAAAAAAGGAAGATTGGCAACAGTTGTTAGCCTAGGTGTTAATCTTTAAAAAAAAAAAATGAGTAAGGGAAGAAAATAAGTCAAATATATGCCTTCCAATACTCATTGCATAAAACTGTTGGTGATGGTCATTTTTCCATCATTTTTTATCTGTATATCGATTTTGTATCCTGCAATTTTATTAAATTTATTAGTTCTAACGGTTTTTTGGTGGAGTCCTTAGCGTCTTCTATGTATAATTTCATGTCATCTCCAAATAGAGACCATTTTACTTCTTTCTTTCTGATTTGGATACATTTTATTTCTTTTTCTTGCCTAATGGCTTTCGCTAGGACTTCCAATACTATGTCAACTAGGAGTGGTGAGAGTGGGTACCCTTGTCTTGTCCTTGATCTTAGAAGAAAAGCTTTCATCTTTTCACCACTGAGTATAATGTTAGCTGTGCACTTGTCATATTTGGTCTTTATTATGTTGACATATGTTCCCTCTACACTCACTTTGTTGACCATTTTTATAATGAAAGGATGGTGAATTTTGTCAAATGCTTTTTCTGCATATATGGATATGATCAAATAATTTTTATCTTTCATTTGGTTAATGTGGTGTATCACATTGTTTGATTTGCATATATTGAAACATCCTTGCATCCCCAGGGTAAGTCTCACTTGATCATGGTGTATGATCCCTTTAAGATGCTGTTGTATCCTGTTTGCTAATAGTTTGTTGAGTATTTTTACATCTATGTTCATCAAGGATATTGGCCTGTAATTGTCTCTTCTGGTAGTATCCTTGTCTAGTTTTCATATCAGGGTAATTCTGGCCTTGTAACATGAGTTTGGTAGCATTCTCTTCTCTTTAATTTTTTGGAAGAGTTTGAGAAGAATTAGTATTATTTCTTCTTTAAATGTTTGCTAGAATTCACCCGTGAAGCCATCTGATCCTGAGATTTTCTTTGTTAGGAGGCTTTTGAACACTGATTCAATCTCCTTACTAGTAGTAATTAGTATGTTCAGATTTTCTATTTATTCGTGATTCAGTCATGGTAAGATGTACATTTCTGGGAATTTATCCATTTCTTCCACGTGGTCCAATTCCTTCATATATAATTGTTCATAGCAGTCTCTTATGATCCTTTGTATTTGTACAGTACAGTTGTAATGTCACCTCCTTCATTTATAAGTTTATTTGAGTCCTCTCTTTTTCTTGTAAGTCTAGCTAAATGTTGTCTATTTATCTTTCAAAAAAGCTGGCTCTCATTTTCATTGATCTGTCCTAATGTCTTTTTAACTTCTATTTCATTTATTTCCTCTCTGATCTTTGTTATTTCCTTCTTCTACTAATTTTGGTCTTAATTTATTCTTTGTTTTCTAGTTCTTTGAGGTGTAAAATTAGGCTATTTGAAATCTTTCCTTTTTTAAATATAAGCATTTATCACTATAAACTTCCCTCTACGTCTGCTCTTGCTGTATCCTATAATATACACATATTTGTCAATTTTCCACTTTTCTTCTTGTAATTGATTTCTAGTGCATACTGTTGTGGTCAGAAAGTATGCTTGATATGACTTCAATCTTCTTAAATAATTAAGACTTCGTTTACAACCTAGCATATGATCTGTCCTGAAGAATGTTACATGTGTGCTGAAGAAGAATGGGTATTCTTCCCCCATTGGATGGAATGTATGGTATATGTCTGTTAGGTCCATCTGGTAAAATGTGTAGTTTAAGTCCTCATTGATTTTCTGTCTGGATGATCTATTCATTGTTGAAAATGGTATATTGAATCCCCCCACTCTTATTGTATTGTTGTCTATTTCTCTTTTCAGATCTGCTAATATTTGCTTTATATATTTAGGTATTCCTATTTGGGTGTATAGATTTTTTTAAATGTTATATCCTTTTGATAGAAGACTACTTTATCATGACATAATGGCCTTCTTTGTTAGAGTCTTTGGCTTAAAGTCTATTTTTTCTGATATAAATATAGCTACCCCTGCTTTCTTTTGGTTTTCATTTGTGTGGAACATCTTTTTCCATCCCTTCACTTTCAGTCTATTAGTCTCCTCGACATCGATGAGAGTCTCTTGTAGGTACCATATAGATGGGTTTTGGTTTTTATCCATTCAGCTATCCATTTGTACTTTTGATTGGGAAATTTATTCCATTTATATTTAAAGTAACTATTGATAGATGTGGACTTACTATTGTCATTTTCTTCATTGTTTTCTGGTGTTTTGTAATCCCTTTGTTTCTTTCTTCCTCTCTTGATCTCTTCCTTTGTGATTTGATGGTTTTCTGTAGTGGTATCTTACATTCCTTTCTCTTTATCTTTTACATATCTACTATGGGTTTTTGCTTTGTGATTACCTTGAGGCTTCCATAAAACATATTTATAACATTCTATTTTAAGCTGATAACATAAGTTTGAATGCATACAATACTTTTACTTTTCACACTTACACACATTTTATGTTTTTGATGTCACAATTAACATCTCTTCACATTGTGCATCCAACTAATAATTTATTATAGTTACAGTTATTTTTAATACTCTTGACTTTTAACCTTCATACTATAGTTATAAATGATTTACCCACCACCATTAGAATATTAGAGTTTTTTAAATTTAACTATGTATTAACTTTTATCGGTGACTTTTACACTTTCATATATTCTCCTGTTACTATTTAGCACCCTTATTTTCAGGTTAAAGAACTTCCTTTAACATTTCTTCTAAGGCCAGTCTGGTGGTGATAAACTCTTTCAGTTTTTATTTGCATAGGAAACTCTCTCTCTCTCCTTCTGTTCTGAAGGAAAACTGTGCTCTTGGGTGGCAGTTTCTTTTTTCTTTCAGCACTCTGAACAATCATGCCACTTCCTTCTGGCCTGCAAAATTTCTGCTGAAAAATCTCCCATAGTCTTATGGGGGTTGCTTTGTACATAACAACTTGTTGTTCTCCTGCTGCTTTTAAGATTCTCTGTTTGTCTTTAACTTTTGACAATTTATTTATAATGTGCCTCAGTGTGAGTCTCTTTGGATTCATCTTATTGATGTGGATAACTGTGTCTTTTTCCAGGCTAGGGAGTTTCCCAGCCATTATTTCTTCGAATAAGCTTTCTGCCCCTTTCTCTATCTTTTCCTCCTAGAAGCTCTGTAATGCATATTTTTGTCTGCTTGATGGTGTCCTATAAGTTCCTTAAGCTTTCTTCACTCTTTTTCATTTTTTTTCTTTTTTATCTCTGTCTAGATGAATTCCACTGCCCTGTCTTTGTGTTCACCAATCCTTTATTCCTCTTTGTCTAGTCTGATGTAGAATCCTTCTATTGAATTTTTCAGTTCAGTTATATTCTTCAGCTCTGTGATTTCTGTTTGAAATTTTTTAATATTTTCTATCTCTTTGTTGAAATTCTCACGTTGTTCATGCATAGCCCTCTTGACCTCAGTAAGCATCTTTAGGAACACTATTTTGAACTCTCTGTCAGATAAATCACTTACCTCCATTTCACTAAGATCTGATTCTGGGGATTTATCTTGTTCTTTTGTTTGGAACATATTCATTGTTTCTTCATTTTCCTTGACTCTCTGTTGGTTTATGTACATTAAAATAAAAAGCCACCTCTCTGTCTTGACTGTGTGGTCTCATATAGGAGATAAACCTTGTCAATCAGCTTTCCCAAGCTGCTAGTTGTCTCTCAAACCTTTGTGATTGTTCAAGTCACCTTCTTTGTTCTTAGTGGCTCCCAGTAGTTGAAGGTGTGCCAAGACCTACCCATGTGCCAACAGGGAGGATTGCAGTCAGCAGCAAGATACAGACTAATCAGAAGCCAGATCATCAAGTAGCAGCTGTAAAAGTATGTAGTTAACACCCTCCAGGAAGAAATGGGGAGATGGGCATTTTTGCCTGCTCCTCTGTGCTAAGTCCAGGTCTATAGCCATGGGAAGGGTGCCCCTGCACCTGTTTAAACACTGCTTCTTTGTTTGCTATAGTCCTATGGGACTCATGAATGCAAGCCCTGCTGGAAATCAGAGCCAGGCCATCCTGGGGCCCATCCCTTAGTGGCAATCAAAAGCTGGGATGCCATAGATGTGTACAAGCTCCTTCCAGGGAGATAACAGAGACTTGGTTTTATTGGAGTGAGCCCGAGGGAGGAGACAGAGAAAGTGTCTGCCAGCTTCCCCAGTCTCTGAGGAGATCACAGCCAGCCCCTAGATGTATGCTAAAATTAGAAGCGAGACCTTCAGGAAGCAGCTTATAATGTATGCAGTTAGTCCCCTTTCAGAGAGACTGGAAGATGGGCATTTTTGGCTGCTCTGTCTGCACTGTGCCCTGGGGGTATAGACACAGCAATTGCTCATGAATCCATTGAGAACTGCTTCTTTGTTTGCTATAGTCTTGTGGGTATCATGGACACCAGCTCGATTGGATTTCAGAGCTCTTGGATCAAAGTCTTAAAAGTTGGGACACTAGATATATACAGTCCAAACCCTGCTCATCAGGGAGAAGCTGGGAGTTGGAGATTCCTTCCCGATTGTATGACACTGTGCTGTGGGTGGGTTTGTGGTGAGAGTATGTCTTAGCCTTTCCCACCCGTCTTGCGGTGGGTATTTTCTCAATGTGTAGGAGTCACACAGCTAGTTTCTGGATTTCTTTCAGAGGGAATTACTCCATGTTTAGCTGTACATTCAGTGTGTCTGTGGGAAGTTCAGGAGCCTCCTGTGTCACCATCTTGGTCAAATTCTACCTTTTTGTGTGTGTGAAGAAGATTGGCCCTGAGCTAACATCCCTACCAATCTTCCTCTATATGTATGCACGACACTGCCACAGCATCACTTGATGACCAATGTGTAGTTCTGCACCTGGGATCCCAACCGGTGAACCACAGGCTAGCAAAGCAGTGCGTGTGAACCCAACCATTACACCATCAGGCTGGCCCCAAACTTCCACCACTTTTAATCTGCACTATTCTTATTTCTTTCAATTGGTCATATGTGCCACACTCACTCTTGCCCCGAGGCTCTTGCCATAAATCTTTAAGCCTAGAATACCCTCTTTCTTCACTCGCACCCAAAATTAGCCTATCTCCTTATCCTTTAGATCTTAGCTTAACTGTCACTATTTTAGGAGCCTTTTTGCACCCCTACAAGTAAGTGAGGTTCCCTTGCAGTGGGTGTTCTCTCCCTTGATGACATTTTCTGTTCATCACTTGTTAAATTGCCTTCCAAAATAGATGGTTGGACAATTTTTACCTGTCTAGCTCACTGCTGTATCTTCAGCAGGTATTAAAGGGATTGATGAGGGGTGCATAAGTATCTGTGGTAAGAAGGAAAGAACGGAAGTCTATAAGGAAATAGTTAGAACTGAGATAATGATATGGTTAATCCTGGCCAAATAGTCATCCCACTTGGAAAATAATATTTTCAGGAGTATATTATGTAGGCTTTATAACATATATTGATTCAATTAAAAGGCTATTGGCTTGTCTTACATTCATCTTGTTCATACACACTGCATTGTAATCTCTGAGTCCTCTCAATGCCATAATTAGCCTCCAACCACTGAGGACAATGACTCTCAGGCTTTGACCAGGGGAGTGACTAAGAACACTGATGTGTGGTCATATAACTGGATCCCATGATCCAAAAGAGCCAACCTGTATAACCACCTCAGAAACTCTGATGTATTAGGAAGGGATGGGAGTGACTGAGTTTTACAGGGGTCCTTAGGACCTCCAGAAAGGACAAAGAAGGGGACTTTAATGAACAAAGGACCTCTAAAATGCACACCAAACACCAATATAATTTACTCTATATTTGAAGGAGAGATGAAGGCTCCTCTCCCTACCCTCAGTGGGAGGTGCACCAGGAAAGCAAGGACATTCATCATAAGATGGGAGGATAAGACTATACGCTCTGCTCTAAAGTGGAGAATCAGGTCAGGAGAGAAAGCTTTTCTAGAGCATCCAAAGAGATTCCTCTCCAGCCCAGTTGCACAAGAAGAAGCATGTTAACCTCTTTTTAAAAAGGATCTAGAAGTCTGGAAGAGGATGTCTGAAAGAACCTTTACCTCTCATGGGAGATATCATCTCAGGTCATCAGAAACCAGAAATGTAAACAAACTCAGAATTATGGTCTCCTCATGCCTGGGGCAGAATTTGCTCTGGCCCTTGAAAGGCATAGATTCAACCAGTTGTCAGTGTCTGAGACAGAAATAGGAGAAGCAGGACTTAGCTCTCTCAGAGCTGTCCTGCTGGAGACCATGGGAGCAGCAGCAGCATTAAACCAAAAACCCATTGGAAGGAAGCCCAAATCCATTGGTGTCCAGGAAGGAAAACAGAAACCACAGCACGTATCTTAACAGAGAAAATTCAATGTAGAAATTAGAAAAGTTTTGGAGGACTGTAGGACATGAAAGGAACTCTGAGGTGATATAGTAACAGCTAGCGCAGAAAGCAGGTTTATCTCCTAGGACTGGAGGAACAAAGAGGTGAGCTTAAGGCCCCCGTAACTGAGAAAACCAGAGAAGGGGCTCCACTGAGCTGGTCAGAGACCTCTGATGGGGTTGTGCATCCTGAGCAGCCCAGGTCTTCCTGTGTGTGAAGAGACCACACAGAGCTAGGGCTCAGCCCTCTGAGCAACATACATTGCTCAGCAGGTGCTGCTACCATAGGACCTTGGAGGAGAGCTCCTACTGGACTGGGATTCAAAACTCTGGGTAGGCGACACTGATGACCACATGCTGGCATGTCCAAGGGGCCCAATGAGGCTGCTCCTACAAGTGTGAAAACTGCATCCAGCTACTGCCAATGGGCCCAATCACTTCCTCACTGGGTGATGGTGACAGAGGCAGGAAACAAGTAGGACAGAGCAAGTCCCAGCTCCCTCCTTCAGTCCTTTAGCATCCCTCTAGGGCCCCCTCTGTGCAGAGAGTAACAGAAATTCACCTGCAAAAGCAAAATATGGTTTTCAGAACCCCAGGCCCAGAGTCCCAGAGCTGACTTTGGAGCTGAGAGACTATAGGTAAATAATGAGCCAGTTGCTGCCCCCTCCATCTAAACTAGTTCATGTAGCAACTCCAACACAGAGGGAAGCAGGAGAATGTGGTGTGTTTCCTGGCATGCAGACCCCACAAAACTTATGCTGGGCAGTTTCATTAGCATCCCTGGGAATCTAAGTGGTGGCTGGATGAGAATTTGGGCTCTGAGTTTTTCCACTGTCCAATATAGGAAACATAAGTGACAGTTCTGTCCCAGAAAGCACACGTTTATGGTGCTACCTAATCACATCTGTTGATTATAATTCAATATAATTCAGAAAAATGAGCATTCTGATAGGTCTCATTCTTTTGACTAGTCTATCACAGTCTGAGTACAAATGTTTAAGGAGGAAAAGGCAGCATAGGGAAGCACACAGAGGCAGATCAACTCAGTACAATACTACTAACAGGTTCAGGCTTGTGTACGGGGAGTCAGCCTGCCAAAGACATGAGGCTTGCTTACCACCAAAAAACGACAAAGCAAGACCAATTCATGACTTGATCTTTTAATGTGACATGGGGCAAGTGTAAAGAGATGTCCTCAAGAGCCCAGGCCCCCTCCTCATCACATGCTTTTTTAGGGAATGTCAGGAACATCCTCTAGCTGTAGGGCCCATCTGTTATAGGATCTAGCTATAGGACCTTGGCTGTTGGGTAGAGCTCTCATCCAAGGAAGGTACTGGGCTCACCCCAGTTGGTAGTGGAGGACTAAAGCCTAGCTCTGTCTCTAGCTATGTCCCCTCCCAGTGGGGGTGGGTCAAATGCCTCTTGCTTGCCTTTGATGAAAGTAACCCCTCTGGACTCCTTTCCCACTAGAAAGGGGGTTCTTAGAGTAAATTTAAAAGATAAAATAAAATAAGCGTCTGCTCCATGCACTGGAAATTAAATGTGATGGGACTTCTCCAGTCTTATGGAGATGCCCTTTCTCTGGAATAAATGCCAGCACCTGCTGGACAGGGTCTAAAAAACCCATGTCTGGGAAAGTGGCTCAGGTCTCTCATCTCTGTCAAGTGGCACACGTCATTTCACAATCCTGTAGCTCTGAAAAAAGTTAGTAGGATCTAAATCTTGTGTTCTCTACTGAGGACAGTGTAACACTTTCAAAAAGATTGCTCTTCTTGATCCATTGGTCACGTTGGGCAGGGGCTGCAGCAGGCTTACTGCTTGTTAACAAAGTCCCTTGTTGTCCCACCTGTGGACACTACCAGAAGCTGGAGTCCATGACAGGCTATAATATACTTTGGTGGTTAAGAGCTTGTGCTCTGGATTCACTGAGCTTCCATTCAAGTCTTGCCTTCACCTCCCACTCATTGTGTGACTAGGACATGCTACCTAGCCTCTTGCAGTGTTACTGGAAACCTAGAGACAAATTTGGCAGTACTTAGTCTCAGATTTGATGTGCAGAAGCTGTCCTGTCATTGGAGGCACTAGTCATAGCAGCAAAAGTGGCATGGCAACACCCACAAATCCTTCCTAATGTGAGAG
This sequence comes from Equus quagga, assembly GCF_021613505.1. NCBI lineage: Eukaryota > Metazoa > Chordata > Mammalia > Perissodactyla > Equidae > Equus > Equus quagga. Next base: position 105,481,728 of record NC_060268.1, on the reverse strand, counting down.
GCCATCTCTAGTGGTTGTAGTTCAGTGGTTCTCATCCAGAGACAATTTTGCTCCGCCTGAGGAGCTCTGGCTTTGTCCAGAGATGTTCTTGATTCTCACAACTGGGGTGGTTCTACTGTCATTGAGTTGGTAGAGGCCAAGGATGCTGCTAAGTATCCTACAATGCACAGGACAGCTCCCACAACAATGACCCAGCCCAAATGTCAATAGTGTTGAGGTTGACAAACCCAAGGATTAATTCCTAAACTGAAGAAAAAGGAAAGTCAACATAAAACACAGGCATACAACTACCTTCTCGTCCGGGATCAAAGGACAGGAATGTGGCTAAGATTTCAGATCTTGAAGCAGAGTCCACAGAAAGGGAACTGGATGCACCATAGGCCCATATATTATCTGCATCAGCCTGACACTGTTGCATGGCTGCTGGTGCTGGCAGATCAATCTGGTCCGCACCATGTACAGGAGGTCTGCTTGAGCCAGAGAGGCCGAAAGGGTAAGGCCTTGTGGTTGGAGAATAATTTGAAGAAAGGATGTGTTTTCTTGACTGATATTCATTATCAAAGACAAAAAGCAGGAAAATGGGTGAAGAGGAAGTTCTATCAGTTCCTCTCTGTGGCTCGTCAAAGAACTGATAATGTGAAGTCACAGTCAGCCAGTCATAGAAAGTGCTGCCTGCTGGATGCCTGTGGGGTCATGAGTCTGTCTGCATTAAATCACAAGGACTAATTTTAAGAAATAACATTATGAAGAAGAAGGGCTGCTTCTCTGTCTCAGCTAAAGGAGGAAAATTTGTGCCAGTTCCTGAAAAAGGAGTCACAAAAAGAACAAAGTCTCACTTGTCAGGTCAGTTAAAGGAAAGAAGGCATATGTTCCCGAGAAGGAAAACCCCAAGCAAGAAGACACTCCAGCAGAGAGGGATGCTCTACCTGGACCAAGAGGGCTACAGAAAGAAGGACCAGCTGCTCATATAGAGCTCAGAGAGACAAGATGAACAGAGCCTGAGATGGGGCTCGACTGAGCAGGGAACAGAAGAAGTGATCTGAGGACTAAAATGGACCCGTATAAGTTTGAAGGGCAGGGAAAAAGTGTTGGAGCTGAAAGAAGATGGGCTTTAGGGAGCTGGGAGAGGATCTAGGGTTAAGGAGATGTCGACAGTCCATCTCTGTCAGGAAATTTTCTTCATTGACCTTTCCTGAGTAGAGATGATGTCACTCATGAGCCTGAAGCTTCCTGAGATAAACAGGATCCACATTATATTGGGGAACAACCATCAGGGAATGGTTTTTCATTTACCCATCCCAGTTGCTTCTCCTTGCTAGGTCATTTGAGAGAGTTGAATCCACAACAGCCCCTTTTTGTGTGGTCCCATGCCACTTGGCCCCAACTTCCCTTTTCCAGCTAACCACCACAAACATAACCCTAGGGCAGGCAGTGGTAAGGGATTGTGACATTCAGGCTTCCTTGACTGCTCCTATCTTCAGTGATCACTCACCATAGTAATATCTTAAATTTACATAGCACTTGATATCACTGTCTTCAGTTGTCTCATTCAATCTTGGCAGCACCTCTAGGCTGATTTATTGTCCTCATTATACTTAGAAAGAAACTACAGCTCAAATTGGTTGAGTGTTCTGAAAGAGTCTGAATTTGAACCCGAACCTTATCCCCCCCCCCCACCCAGTTCAGGCACTACACACATCTCTGTGCATCCACAAGACCATGACACCACTTCCTGCAACACAGCACTCTTCATGCCTTTTCTTTTTACACTCATCTTCATGGGCACTAGTGCCTTCTTAACCAGATTACCTGTTTTCTAAGAAGAGAGATCAAGTCTCATATTTCTATTTTGTCAAATGAGTAAAGCTCTCAAACACTCAATATTCATCTAGGTATTTTTTATTTTTTTTTAAAAAAATCCATTACAAAATGTAGAAAATATAAAAACTATAAGAAACCAAGATGAATATAGTAACACAATATGCACTCTTGCTGGCATGTTGAAAATCTATTAGTAATCACATTGATGCATTAGTGGTAGTTTTCAAAGCCTTATGCATTGGAAACTGAGAGCACTGGAGGCTTCAATATGTTCTTTGGGTGTAAAAATTCTATTAGAAAAGACTAGACCTGGTCCATACCAACCTATGTGCCATTGCCACAGTCAGCCTATGGTTCATAAAATTCTTGAATTTCATACCCAAAATCAATGTGCCTCTCATGAATGATAATGAGAACACTGGATGAAAACCCATGGACAATTTATCCCTTCTAAATCAATGTCAAACTCTACTTTCAGTTTCCATCTCAATAGCAAATACTATGTGTTTTTATTCAATCCCAAAGATTCAATTAAACATTCACAACTTCTTCTGTCACCTTTAATGGATCGTGATAAAGAGAATTGATTTTCCAGTCTGGTTTTCTAACAGCACAGAGCCAAGTTCAAGACTTGCCTTATTAGACATGGAGGATTTGTCTACCCAGTTGTATTCTGAAACAGTGGGAGGGTAGCAGTGCCTTCTTAAAATGCTGTGCAACTTTTAGAGCTACATCAGAGCCATTGTCCCCACTCCAGGTCAGTGAGGTGTGTCAAACCCTCATGATCTGAGCACAAAGTAAAGGAGGGGTGAGAAATCTTGGGCATTGTCTAGATACACAGCCCATGCATCAAGTGTTAAAGTTGAAATTTCTACATTCAAAACAAAGTGGTGACTGCATATGTCCATGCTCATCAAATGGTACACATTAAATATGTGAAATTTTTTTGTATATCTTTTAACCTCAATAAAGCTGTTAAAACAAATAAACAAAGTGGTGATCCTAATAATACGTTTTACCTTGAGTGTTAGCAAAGGAAAAAAAAGAAAAAAACACTTTCATTAGATTCAGAAACTATTTTTGAAGTCTAACTGGCTCCAGAGGAAACAATCGAGGTAAGAGAGTAGCAGTGGAAGTTTCTTAGGGGCCAGTGGTCACCTTGAAGCAATTCTTCAGTCTGGCAATCCTCCAAGCGCTGTGAGGTCCACATATCCTGCCTAACTCTTCTCAGGTCTATGTACCTAAATTCTAGGTGTGATTTCAGGATTTATACTGAATATTGTATATACAAAAGAAAAAGGAAACAGGAAAATATTTTCAAACAGATGTAAGTCTGAAACACAAGAGCCATTTCTTCTCCTTGAGAGCTTTGTTTCCCTGTGAACTCAACACTGACGTTACTTTGGAGTCAGACTTAGAAACCCCATGTCTCAGAGGCCCACATCCAACCACAATCCTCATATCAGCCAGCCTCAGGGCACTAGAATTCCAAGCTCATCCGTGTAGACATTCTGCTACATAATGGGAGAGGTAGAACGGACAAGTTTACTTACCTTACAGTCCAGAAACTTCCTCATTGGACCCTTCACAGAAAGGTCAGTTACCACTAAAATTGCAGTTCCAAAGAAGAGCTTAAGAAGGTACAAATTAATTTCTGAAGAAGAGGAAAAGCTTCCTGAGGGCTGCTTTGACGTCCTTGTTTCTCAAAGTATAGATGAGGGGGTTGAGAGTAGGGCTCACCATGGTGTACAGCACCCCAGCCAGCTTGCTCTTCTCAGCACTATAGCTGGAGACAGGGCTTATGTAGGCATAAAAGACAGCAGTGTAATACATGCACACCACAATAAGGTGGGAAGAGCAAGTGGAGAAGGCTTTCTTCTTCCCCTCTGCAGTCCGCATCTTTAGGATGTTAGAGATGATAAAGCCATATGACACAATGGTCATCAGGAAGCTCATCATGCCATAAAAGGCATCAGCCAGGACAATCATGATGCTGTTCACATAGGTGGAGCTACAGGAGAGAAGTAACAGAGGAGGGACCTCACAGAAGAAATGGGTAATGACATTGGGCCCACAGAAATGCAAGCGCAGCATCAGCCCAGTGTGGATGGCCGTGTTGAAGGCACAGAGTACCCACACACCTGCAGCCAGCATGTTGCAGGAGGTCTTGCTCATTACGGTGCTGTAATGTAGGGGGTAGCAGATAGCTGCATACCGGTCATAGGCCATGACTGTGAGGAGGAGCAGCTCAGAGGATGCAGCCCATGTGAGGAAATAAAGCTGGACCATGCAGCCCCCAAAGGAGATGGAGCTCTCCTCTGATATCAGACCCTCGAGTGCTTTGGGCATGATGGAGGAGGTGCAGATGATGTCCATAATAGCCAAGTTGAAGAGAAAAAAGTACATGGGAGTATGCAGCCCGGGGTCGAAGGTGATGGCCAAAATGATGAGGATATTGCCTGTGAGGGCCACAGAGTAGAGGGAGAGGAAACAGCTGAAAAAGAGCACATGGTATTCTGGGTGCTCTGAAAAGCCCTGCAGGATAAATTCTTTTACCAGAGTCTGGTTGCTCATGGTCCTCGGGCTGAGAGGGGTTTCTGGGACTATCAGGTGAATCTCCACCCACAGCTTCACGTAATTTCAGGGCTAGAGAGAGAATTGAGAGGCATCCGAAGGAAAGCTGCTACTGTGTTTCATTCATCCCTGACATCCTGGCATGAGCAATATTGTATAGATGCACTAGGACTTACAACCAAGATAAACACACAAACATGAGAAGAAAAGGGTATGAAAGTTTGGGTCGTTAAAAGGAGGTACAAATGGCTAATTAAACTCATGAAGCATCCTCAACCTCAGTCAAAGAAATGCAAGTTAAATCAATGATCCACTCTATCAGCCACAGTTTAGCAAAGTTCAACAAACGTGATATTGACTAACTTTAGCATGAGTGCCAAGATGAAGACCTTTTAAAATTTGTATTCCATTTAAGCCAAAACTTTCACTTCTATGAACTTATCCTAGGGAAATAATTGAGTATTTTCAAGATGTCCCCATAGCATTATTTATCATAGTGAAAATTTAAAAGCAACCTACACTCTTAAAGGTGAGTATATTATATTGATAAATAAAATGCTCTGTACTTACCAAATCAAAAATGATACTTTAGAAGTGTTCAACTGATGATTATGAAAACAGAATGAAAAAGTTGAAAACTAGTCTGTACAATAGAATCTCATTTTGACTTAAAAAAGAAAAAGGCATCTTTGCATATGTGCCCGTGGAATAACACCTGGCGAGTGATAGACCAGAATTTGAACAGTGGGGATGGATTGTAGTTGATTTCATTTCCTTCTTTTTACTGCTCTGTAGTTTCTGATTCTTCCATTTAATAAGCTTTCTAAAAGGCAGATCTGTCATGTATTTCTCCTTCTAACAATTCTTCTGCGGCACCCCACTGCTCACAGACATCACATAATTAATCCAATGTCCTTTTATTATATATGAAGGTAAATATTCCTATTATAAACATATTTTAAGAACAAAAAGTGAAAAATCAGAAAAGTGCCAAAATCTCTTATGTCCAAGTTTAAATCTGAAAGGTACTTTGAAGATGACCTAGTCCAACCTATTTATTGTTAAGTCACAAGGGGTCTATGTGACTTACCCTAGTCACACAGAGTATTAGTGACAAAGATGTTACCTAGCCACAGGCCTTCTGATTCCAGCCTAGAATTCTTTGCTGTGTAATCTGTTAGTTGCCCCCCCTAAATCCAACCTTGTCAAATGTCAAAAGAAAGTCCAGAAAAAGAAAAATCAACCAAGAATTTATATGATCATTTATTATGATTGAAGTGTAGAATGCAAACCCTAAACTCTCAGCCAGTTTTGGTATCCTATTTGCACTATTATTTCATTTACTGATCAAACAGTGACCATACACAGTGAGAAACCCACAAATGTTACTGACTCTGAGTCAGCTAAACCAAAAGTGTCAGGTCTTTTATACAGTTAATGATCCAAATTAAGCAGACTTACATTATGAGTAAAATTTTTCTCGTTCCTTTATATCACCTCATGCAATGAACCATCTTTAGAATATTCCTAATTACCTTGAAAAAGTCCTTCATCTTTGTGGAGATAATAGATTTTATGTATTTCTGTCCTTTCTCTGTCAACCACAACTGAGGTTGGAAACATAGTGACAACGAGGCAGTACACAATCTAAGACAAGATCAATCTAGACAGGATGAAGCTTTCTTCCAGTATTTAAGCTGATCTGGCCAAGATTTTGTGGCTCATCTTTAGCAAAATTTGTCACTGCCTGTGGGAGACACCTGGGGGAAATGTTCATGGTGATTAGTCTAAGTGGATCCTGAAGGAGCAATTAAATTAAGTGCCTCTTTGTTGGGTACTTAGCTGTCTTTGGTGTTCACACAAAGGCCAGTTCAGATTTCTGACCCAAATGTACGTAAAAGGGTGTAAGCCTGAGCAGAGGGCCAGACCGAACCTCTCTCCCAGGTCATGGACTCTGGGGCAGTGAAGACCCAGCTACAGGTGCTCAGAAGAATGTGCTCACACATATGGACTGAGGTGAGGGTGTCAGACAGGCAGCTAGAACTTCTAGACTGTCTTCCTTGGTAGACTAGAGGCATGGAGCAAACGTCCCCATGTTCCCCTGTGTAAACCACTCCAACAACGGTGTTAGCCCCTCATTGTCCTTTACTCACACATTGGGTCTCTTCCCAAGCAGTCTTCCCTTCCTCATCCCCATATTTTTTCTCCCTATCCAAATCCCACGCAGATCTAACTCCATCCCTTTATCAAGCCCCCCATGAATCCTAGAAGGAAATGACCACTCTCTGATGAATCTCTGTCACATTCAAGGGTTCCCCCACCATGATAGTGGTAATAACATGGGCTTTGGAGTCTTTACAGACCCAGCATCCAATCCCAACCCCTAAACCCACTACTTGTGTGACTTTGGGCGAGTCTCTTAACCTCTCCAGGGCTTAATTATAATAACGATAAGACTTGCTTCATTATCACGAGACCTGACACATGAAAAGCACTTAGCAATATTTTATTTCCTCTTCCCCCAGTTTGGCACCTGTTTACATATATATGTTCTTCTGTGTTAGTTAGCACTCAGAGAACAGGCTAGAAATCTATTACCTACCACCATATGAAATGCTTTGAACATAACTGGCACTTAACACATGATTGTTAATTAAGTGACTGATTAGTTTGGTTGCAGAGTTAAGTGAGTTTGTTGTTAAAAGGTACTTCAACTAGTCTTAATTTTACTAAGCAGCATGATATACATGGAACAAGGAATAAACAAAATTGTTCATAAATGGCTTTGAGACCTGACTGTCTTACTTAAGTAGCTGTATGAATTTGTGTACATCTCATAATCTCTGTGAATCTAAATTTTTTTATTAATATTATGATAGTTAACAACCTTGTGAAATTACAGTTGTACATTATTATTAGTCATGTTGTAGGTACACCACTTCACCCTTAGTGCCCTCCTCCCACGCCCCCTTTCCCCTGGTAACCACCGATCAGTTCTCTTGAATCTAAATATTTTAATCTATACAATGGAAATAATAATATCTACCTTTGGGATTTTTCTTTGGACTAAATAAGATGATGTATATCAATCCATTTTAGAAACAATGTTAATTGTTATTATGGATGAGTCATCTATAGAAAAAATTACAGAGAAAAATTCTAACTTGGCAGAATAAAGCCCAAGCAGATTACCTTTTTTCCAACAAAATAAAAGATACATAAAAAAGAATTCCCTTCCTGTGATGTTAATGATACATTACTATTTAGGAATAAATGTACATTCTAGGTTAAAGGCTAAATTGCTATAATTAAGAGACCCAAATATGTAGTGGCTCAATATTTTCTCTTTGACTCAACAGTCTGATGGTGTACATGAGTGGTGGGGTAGTTTCAGACTGATGGGGTAGCCTTGCTCCATTAATCATTAATGGACCCAGCTTCCTCACAAGTCAAACATTCTTCATCACCTAGGCTGTTATTCTCTCCACCATAAGGAAAGTTGTCACAACCTCTACATTTTGCCTTATAGGCAGGGAAGACACAGGAAGGCTAAGGAACACAATTTATTTTAAGCAATTGAAGCAGATACTGTACACATAACTTCTCACATTCTACTGGCAAAAATTTCATTACATTGCCACATCTAGCTGCAAGGGAAGCTGGGAAATGTAGTTAAGTTGGGAAGTCACATGTACACAAAAAGAGGAAATAAACTTTTGGAAAAAATTAACAATTGTCACAGATATACAAGATGAAAGTAAACGTAGGAGATTACAAAATAGACTGGCAGTCAGAATAAGTTTTACATGTTACTCCTTAAAACAGAGATTCAACACAGAAAAGGGGGATGATTATACAGCTCTTCAGGAAGGAGGCAAAAGAGAAGGGAAGGTGAAAGAAGTAGAGAGGCCAATGATCAACATTTAAACTTAAAAGAAAGTGATTAAATTAATTTAAGAGTTCTAATATCCTTATGCAGCATCCAGAAAGAGTCCTAAAGTGGTGGGACTCTGAAAAGTTATGCATAACCCCAAAAAGTTGCCATCTGATAAAGAAGAGTGCCAAGCAGAGGTGTGGCACGACTGACTGAAAGAAAGTAATATCTGTGCTGTGAGACTTAGCACACAGAGAGGACTTCTGTCCAAGGAGATGCTTGGAAATGAGTGAAAATTCAGGGATCTACAGAATGTCATGAGGAGTCTTGCCTGGACAATACTACTGCCCACATTTTCCAGACCTAATCACTAACCTCAGCTAGGACCAGCTATTAAAACAACCCGATTATTTTTTGGTTGATTTCTTATCACTCAGCTGCAGCCCTGAGCACATTTCATACTCTTCAAGTCCTTCCTCTTCTACTCTTCCCTCACACTCAACTATTGGCCTTGCCTCCTACATTCCTAAGAATGTTGAATAAATTCCTAAGAAGTTCCTAAGAAGAGAAATGCCATTCTATTGGAGCTCCTCAACTTCATTCCTCCCCATCTCAATCTTTCTGCATCTTTGTCCTCAGCTTTTGTTCTATCCCAGCCTCTGTGCAGGTTCTATGAGAAACCAGCAGAAAAACCAGGAAAGGCTCATTTTTCCCTAGAACAAACTGTTGAACATTGTTATTTTCTTTAAGATGTCCACAGAATCTTAAAAATAATTTCTATACCAGGCATTATTTGAAGACCACACATGCAAAGAAGTAGGAAAATATACCCATAGCAAGAAAAATGAATCAAAACCAACTCAGACATGACAAAAATAATAGAATTAGTAGACAGGGACATTAAAACAGTAATCATAACGATATGATTATCGTTAAAGAAGCTGTTAGAGAAAGCTATGTTAAAGCCATATGTTAAAGAAGCTAAAGAAAAGCACAATAAATGTATACAAAGAAGATATAAAAAGACTCAAATTGAATTTCTAGAGCTGTAAATCACAATGTCTGAAATTAATAATAGACTGGGTGCAATTAAGAGCAAATTAGACAGTGCAGAAAAGATTAGTGAGTTTGCACAGTAGCCCATGTGACAGTGATGGAGATGAAGGTGCCCTGGCCCATGTGCACAAATGCCCTCAGAACAGCAACAGGGGCACAGCAGCTGCCCCACCTGCACAACAGTCAGCAGAGTGGTGGCAGCAATGGCAGCCTGACCCGCACAACTGTGAGCAGACAGGGCAGGATCAGAAAAATCAACTCCCAACCCTGCCTAGTGATAGCAGGTGGAACCTGTGACCAGAAGCATCAGGAACCACAGCAGAACTGGTGACCTAGACCCCAGTGGCAGCATCCCCAGCACCGGCCCCACCAGCAGTTGGGGATGCATAAAAGTCACTGAGTCCCCAGGCCACCCAGTGTCAGCAGCACTTGTGAAGCCAGCACCCCTGGCAGCAGTGCATCCAGCACCCCCACATGACCCAGGAACACTAGCACAGGTGGCACATAGGACAGAAGCATCCAAGTCCACAGAGACCCAGTGGAGGAACACAAAACCCAGGTGATCCCAGAAGCAGCAGAAGTGCTCACAGCTAGGTGACCCCAAATGAATCATCTGAGATTGCAGTGACATCTAAGCAGCAAGGAACCAGTAACCCCAGAGGCACAAGCAGCACAAGGAGGGCACTGATGATGTTTTGGCAGAGGCAGTGGAGAGTGGAAAGTGCAGGCTCTCAAATACAACTAGAAGCAGCTCAGAACCAAAGTAACCAAAAATGTAACCAAATAAGAAAAGATGTTTACTACCACAAATGCACCAGCAAAGAATCAAGTCATCAAACACTTTGAAGAACTACAGTGACACTACAGAACAGAAGGAAAATGAGAACTCTCCAAAAACCAGACCTAAAGTCACAGAAGGTTACAATCTAACTGCCAGAGAATTCAAAATACCTGTCATAAAGAAAAATCAACAAATTACAAGAAAATTCAGGAAGACAGTTCAATGAGCTCAGGAATAAAATTAATGAACAGAAGGAATACTTTACCAAAGAGACTGACACTCTAAAAAACAACCAGACAGAAGTTCTGGAGAATAAGAACACAATTAATGAGATAAAAAAATAATGTAGAAAGCATTACAAATAGAGAAGACCTTCTGGAGGAGAGAAGTAGTGAGCTCAAAGATAGAAACCTAGAAATGATTCAGGTGGAGGAAGAGAGAGAACTAAAATTTTTAAAAAACAAAGAAATTCTTCAAGAAATATCCAACTCAACTAGAAAAAGTAACAGAAGGATCATAGGTATCCTAGAGGGAGAACAGATGGAGAAAGGAGCAGACAGCTCATTCAAGGAAATAATAGCTGAGAACTTCCCAAACCTGGGGAAAGAACTGGACATGCAAATACATGAAGCTAATAAACTCCTAATTATCTCAATGCAAAAAGATGTTTCCAAGGAATATAATATTAAAACTGTCAAAAGTCAATGACAAAGAATATAAAGGGCAGCAACAGAGAAGAAAATAACCTACAAAGGAGCCCCCATCAGGCTTCGAGTGGATTTCTCAGCAAAAATCTTACATGCTAGGAGAGGGTGGAATGATATATTCAAAATATTGAAAGATAAAAACTATCAGTCAAGAATACTCCATACAGTGAAGTAATCCTTTGGCTATTACAGAGAAATAAAAGCTTTCCCAGACAAAAAAACCTGAGGGAGTGTATTACCACTAGCCCTGCCTTACGAGAAATGTTGAATAGAGTCCCCCTATCTGAAACAAAAAGGCGAAGGTTTACAAAGCTTTGAGCAAGGAGATAAATGCACAGACAAAATCAGAAAATTGCAGCTCTCTATCAGATTAAGTTAGCAAACAATTATAACATAAGGATGGAGGGAAAGAAAGCATTAACAACAACTATAACCACTTCAGTTTGGTCACAAACTCACAACATACACACAAAATAATGTGTGACAACAAAAACATAGAAAGGGAAGAAGAAAGGGATGGAACCTTCTTAGGCTAGTGAAGATAAGAGGCTGTCAGAAAAAGGACTATCTCATCTATGAGATCGTTTATACAAATCTCATGGTAACCACAAAACAAAAAATCACAGAAGAGTCACAAATCAAAAATAAAGAGAAAACAATCACAGAAAACCACCAAACTAAAATGACAGTCAAAAACAAAAGGGAAAAGAAAGAACAGAAATGTGGAACAACTGGAAAACAGGAGATTAGAGGCAGTATTAAGGCCTCATATATCAGTAATCACTCCAAATGTAAATAGATTGAATTCACCACTCAAAAGACATAGAGTGGCTGGATGGATTACAAAACTAGACCCAACAATATGCTGCCCCCAGGAACTACATCTCAGCTCTAAAGATGAACGTAGGCTTAGAGTGAAAGGATGGAAGATGATACTCCAAGCAGAAGAAAGTGTATATAGCCATACTTATATCAGACAAAGCAGATTTCAAGATAATTAGAGACAAAAGGGGAATACATAATTATAAAAGCAACATTCCATATATAGAATCATGTCATCTGCAAAGAGCAAGGGCTTCACTTCTTCCATTCCAATTTGGATTCCTTTTATTCCTTTTTCTTGCCGAATAGTTCTGGCCAAAACCTCAGTGCTGTGTTGAATAGAAGTGGTAAAAGTGGGTACCCTTGTCTTGTTCCTGCTCTCAGATGGATGGCTTTCAGTTTTTCAAGGTTAAGTATGATATTGGCTGTGGGTTTGTCATATATGGCCTTTATTATGTTGTGGTACTTTCCTTCTATACCAATTTTATTGAGAGTTTTTATCATAAATGGATGTAGGATCTTGTCAAATGCTTTCTCTGCATCTATTGAGATGATGACATATTCTTAGTCCTCATTTGTTAATGTGGTGTATCACATTGATTGATTTTCAGATGTTGAACCATCCCTGCATCCCTGGAATAAATCTCACTTGACCATGTTGTCTGATCCTTTTAATGTATTGTTGCATTCGGTTTGCCAATACTTTGTTGAGGATTTTTGCATCTATGTTCATCAGTGATATTGGCCTGTAATTTTCCTTCTTTGTGTTATCCTTGCCTGTTCTTGGTATTAGGGTAATGTTGGCCTCACAGAATAAGTTAGGAAGAGTTCCATCTTCTTCAATTTTTTGGAATATTTTGAGAAGGATAGTTATTAAACCTTCTTTGAATGTTTGGTAGAATTCTCCAGAGAAGCCATCTGGTCTTGGACTTTTGTTTTTTGGGAGGTATTTGATTACTGTTTCAATCTCTGTATTTGTGATTGGTCTATTCAGATTCTCTATTTCTTCTTGATTCAGTTTTGGGAGGTTGTATGACTCTAAGAATTTATCCATTGCTTGTAGGTTATCCAATTTGTGGGCATATAGTTTTTCACTGTATTCTATAATTCTTTGTATTTCTGCAGTATCTAATGTAATTGCTCCTCTTTCATTTCTAATTTTATTTATTTGAGCCTTCTCTCTCTTTTCCTTGGTGAGTCTGGCTGAGGGTTTGTCAATTTTGTTTCTCTTCTCAAAGAACCAGCTCTTAGTTTCATTAATCCTTTCTACTCTTTTTTTTACTCTCTATTTCATTTGTTTCTGCTCATATTTTTATTATTTCCCTCCTTCTGCTGATTTTGGGCTTTGTTATTTTTCTTCTGTTAGGTTCAGTCTAAAATTATTTGAGATTTTTCTTGTTTGTTTGGGTGGGCCAGTATTGCTATGAATTTCCCTCTTATGACTGTTTTTGCTGTATCCCATAAAAGTTGGTATGTTGTATTTTCATTTTCATTTGTCTCCAGGTATCTTTTAATTTCCCTTTTGATTTCTTCATTTAACATGTTGCTTAGTCTCCATGCATTTCTGACTTTCCCAGTTTTTTTCTTGTAGTTGATTTCTAGTTCCATAACATTGTGGTCAGAAAAGATGGTTGAGATAATTTCAATCTTCTAAATGTATTGAGGCTTGCCTTATTTCTCAACATATGGTCTATCTTTCAAAATGATCCATGAGTACTTGAGAAGAATGGGTATTCTGCGCTCTTTGGATGGAAAGCTCTCTATATATCTATTAAGTCCATCTAATCAAGTGTTTCATTTAAATCTACTATTTCCTTGTGACTTTGTCTGGATGATCTGTTGATCTGCCCATTAAGGTAAGTGGGGTGGTGAGGTCCCCTAGTATTATTGTGTTGCTGTTAATTTCTCCCTTGAGGTCTGTTAATAATTGTTTTACATACTTTGGTGTCCCTGTGTTAGGTGCATATATATTAATAAGTGTTATGTCCTCTTGGTGGCATGTTTCTTTTATCACTATATGCAGCGCCTCTTTGTCTCTCATTGTCTTATTTAACTTGAAGCCTGCTTTGTCTGATATAAGTATGGCTGTACCTGCTTTATTTTGTTTGCCATTAGCTTTGAGTATTGTCTTCCATGCCCTTACACTGAGCCTATGTTTGTCTTTAGAGCTAAGATGTGTTTCCTGGAGGCACCATATTGTTTGGTCTCGTTTTTTAATCCACCCAGATACTCTGTGTCCTTTGATTGGAGAATTCAATTCGTTTACATTTAGAGTGGTTATTGATATATGAGGGCTTAATACTGCCATATTTTCTCGTGTTTTCTTATTGTTCTATGTGTACCTTGTTTCTCTTCCTTTGTATTTTTGACTGTCATTTCATTTTGGTGGTTTTCTGAGGAGGTTTTCTCAGTTTTCTTTATTTTTGTGAATTGTGGCTCTGCTCTGATTTTTTGTGTAGTGGTTACTGGGGGGTTTTTATAAAATATCCAGTAGATGAATTAATCCATTTTCTCACAGCCTCTTACCTCCATTAACCTAAGCAGGCTCCATCCATTTCCTCAACCCTTCTGAGGTACTGCTGTTACAAGTGATTCTGTTTTTAATGTTGTGAGTTTGTGAGTAAGTTGAAATATTTATAGTTATATTTGATGCTTTCTTAATCAAAGAGATGAAATACCTATTCACTGAAATTATAAGACATTATTGAAAGAAACTGAAGAATACATACAGAAATGGAAAGATATTCCATGTTCATGGCTCAGAAGAAAAAACATAGCTAAAATGAACACACTACCTAAAGCAATCTACAGATTCAATGCAATCCCAATCAGAATCCCAATGATGTTCTTCACAGAAATAGAACAAAGAATCCTACAATTTATATAGAACAACAAAAGACCTAAAATAGCCAAAGTAATCCTGAGAAAAAAGAACAAAGTTGGAGGTATCACAACTCCTGTCTTCAAAATATACTACAAAGCTATAATAATCAAAACAGCATGGTACTGGCACAAAAACAGGCACACAGATCAATGGAACAGAATTAAATCCCAGAAATAAAACCGTACATCTATGGACAGCTAATCTTCAACAAAAGAGCCAAGAACATACAATGGAGAAAGGAAAGTCTCTTCAATAAATGGTGTTGGGAAAACTGGACAGCCACATGGAAAAGAATAAAAGTAGGCCATTATCTTACACCATCCACTAAAATTAACTCAACATGGATTAAAGACTTGAATGTAAAACCTGAAACTATAAAACTCCTAGAAGAAAATATAGGCAGTACATTATTTGACATTGGTCTTGGCAGCATCTTTTCAAATACCATGTCTACTCAGGCAAGGGAAACAAAGGAAAAAGTGAACAAATAGGACGACATCAGACTAAAAAGTTTCTGCAGAGCAAAGGAAACCATCAACAATACGAAAAGACAATGCACCAACTGCGAGAAAATATTTTCAAATCATATATCTGACAAGGAGTTGATTTCCAAAATATATAAAGAATTCATACATGTCAACAACGAAAAAACAAACAACCCAATCAAAAAATGGGCAGGGGGACCGGCCTGGTGGTATAACAGTTAAGTTCCTGTGCTCTGCTTCACTGGCCCTGGGGTTTGTTGGTTCAGATCCTAGGTGTGGACCCATGCACCAGTTATGGAGCCATACTGTCTCAGGCATCCCATATATAAAATAGAGGAGGATGGGCACAGATGTTAGCTCATGGGCACAGATGTTAGCTCATGGCCAATCTTCCTCAGCAAAAAGAGAAGAATTGGCAGCAGATGTCAGCTCAGGGCTAGTCTTCCTCAAAAAAAATGGGCAAAGGATATGAACAGAAATTTTTCTAAAGAACATATACAGATGGCCAACAGATACATGAAATGATGTTCAACTAATTATTAGGGAAATTCAAATCAAAACTACAATGAGATATCACCTTACATTGGTCAGAATGGCTATAATTACCAAGATAAAAAAAACACAAATGTTGGAGAGGATTTGGAGAAAAGGGAACCCTCATACACTGCTGATGGGGATACAAACTGGTGCAGTCACTATAGAAAACAGTATGGAGATTTCTGAAAAAGTTAAAAATAGAAATACCACATGATCCAGCTATCCCACTACTCAGTATTTATCCAGAGAACTTGAAATCAATGATCCAAAGAGATTTATTCACCCCTATATTCATTGCAGCATTATTCACAATAGCCAAGACATGGAAGCAACCCAAGTGCCCATGAATGGATGAATGGTTGAAGAACATATGATATATATATATACAATGGAATACTATTCAGCCATAAAAAAGATAAAGTCATCCCATTTGCAACAACATGGATGGACTTTGAGGGTACGATGTTAAGCAAAATAAGCCAAACACAGAAAGACAAACACTGCATGATTTGACTCATGTGGAAGATCACAAATACACAGATGAAAAAACAGATTAGTCGTTACCAGAAGGGAAGGGGGTTGGGGGGTGGGCAACAGGGGTAAAGGGGCCCATATCTACAGTGATTAACAAAAATTAGACTACTGGCATAATGAAGTCTATTCAGAAATTGATAAATAATAATGTACACCCCAAATTACACAATGTCATAAACTATTATGATCTCAATAAAATTACTCGAAAAAAGTGACATTCCTCCAAGAAGACATATCACTTATTAATATATGCACCTAACACAGGAGCACGAAAGTATGTAAAGCAACTATTAATAGACCTAAAGGGAGAAATTGACAGCAACACAATAATAGTAGGGCTCCTTAACATCCCACTTACATCAATGAATAGAGCATCCAGAAAGAAAGACAACAAGTAAACAGTGGCCTTAAATGAAACAGTACACCAGATGGACTTTACACATATATAGACAGACAGACAGAGACAGAGACAAAGAGAGGGAGAGAGAGAGAACATGCTATCCAAAAACAGAATACACATTCTTCTCAAGTATACATGGAACATTCTCAAAGATAGACGATATATTTGGAAAAAGCCAAGTCTCAATAAACTTAAGAAGATTGAAATCATATCAAGCATCTTTTCCAACCACAGTGCTATCAAACTAGAAATCAAATACAGGAAAAAAGCTTAAAAATTCATAAATATGCAGAGACTAAACAACATACTACTAAACAACCACTGGATCAATGAAGAAACCAAAGGAGAAATCAAAAAATACCTGGAGACAAATGAAAATAAAAACACACCAGACCAAAACTTATGGGATGCAGTAGAAGCAGTACTAAGAGGGAAATTTATAGCAATACGGCTTACCTCAAAAATAAGAAAAATCTCATATAAATAAGCTCACACTATACCTAAAAGAACTAGAAACAGAAGAACAAGCAAAGCCCAAAGTCAGCAGAAAGAAGGGAATAATGAAAGTCAGAGCAGAAATAGATGAAATAGAGACTAAGAAAACAATATTAAGGATCAATGAAACTGAAAGCTGGTTCTTTGAGAAGATAAACAAAAGTGACAAACCCGTAGCCAGACTCACTAAGAAAAAAAGAGAGAAGCCTCAAATAAATAAATCAGAAATGAAAGAGTCAAAATTATAATGGACACCACAGGAATACAAAGGATTATAAGAGAATATTATGAAACAAACTTGAAACCTAGAAGAAATGGATAAATACTTAGACTCATATAACTTCCCAAAACTGAACCCAGAAGAAATAGAGAATGTGAATAGACCAATCACAAGCAAAGCTTTTGAAACAGTAATCAAAAATCTCCCACAAATTGAAAGTCCAGGACCAGAAAGCTTCTCTGGTGAATTCTAACAAACATTTAAAGAAGATTTAATTCTTATCCTTCTCAAATTATTCCAAAAAATTGAAAAGTATGGACACTTCCTAACTCATTTTATAAGGGCAATACTACACTGATACCAAAACCAGAAAAGGAAAAAACAAAAATGGAAAAATACAGACAAATATCACTGATGAAAATAGATGCAAAAATCCTCAATGAAATATTAGCAAATCGAATACAACAATACATTGAAAAACATAAAAATCCCACCATGATCAAGTGGGATTCACTCCAGAGATGCAGGGATCATTCAACATCCACAAATCAATCAATGTGAGACACCACATTAACAAAATAAAGAATACATATCACATAATCATCTCAATAGATGCAGAGAAAGCATTTGACAAGATCCAACATCCGTTTATGATAAAAATTATAAATACAATGGGCATAGAAGGAAACTACCTCAAGTTACTAGAGGCCACATATGACAAACCCATAGCCAACATCACACTCAATGGAGAAAAACTGGAATCCACTCCTTTGAGAACAGGAAAAAACACAAGGATGTCTACTCTCACAATGGAATACTACTCAGCCATAAAAAAGATAAGATTGTGCCATTTGTGACAACATGGATAGACCTTGAGGGTATTGTGCTAAGAAAAAGAAGTCAGACAGAGAATGAGAAATACAGCATGACTTCACTCATATGTGGAAGATAAACAAACACATAGATAAGGAGGACAGATTAGTTGTTACCAGACAGGAAGGGGTTATGGGGATGGCAAAAGTGGTGAAAGGGCACATATGTAAGGTGATGGATAAAAACTAGAATATTGGTGGTGAACACAATGCAGTCTACACAGAAACTAAAATGTAATAATGTACATCGAAAATTTGCAAAGTGTTATAAGCCAATATTACTTCAATTAAAAAAAAATAAGATTTGTGAGTTTGAAAAACAGTAATGAAGGGGCCGGCCTGGTGGCATAGTCATTAAGTTCACATGCTCCACTTCAGTGACCCAGGGTTTGGGGGTTTGGATCCCAGGCGCAGACCTACACTGCTCATCTAGCCATGCTGTGGCAGCATGCTACATACAAAACAGAGGAAGATTGACACAGATGTTAGCTCAGGGACAGTCTTCCTCAAGCAAAAAGAGGAAGATTAGCAACAAACGTTATCTCAGGGACAATCTGCCTCACTAAAAGTTCAAAAAAAAAAAAAACAGCAATAGAGCCTAACCAAATGAAACATAGGCGAAAAAACAAAAACTATAATAGTGCATCAGTGAGCTATAAAACAACTTCAAATAGCCTAATGTATGTGTAATTTATATTTGTGCAATTAAATATATGTGTGTTTATATGTATAATTAAATCCCTTAAGTAGATAAGGAGGGGTGGTAAAACGGAAAAAATATTCAAATGAATAAAGGATAAAATTCTTTCAAATTTAATGAAAAAGATAAACTCACAGACCTAATGAGTTCAGCAAACCCCAACAACCATAAACAACGAGAAAACCACACCAAGACATCAGCTTAAAACCAGCAATAAAGAGAAAATCTTAAAAGCAGCCTGTAATGTAAAAGAGCCCCATTAAATCTAGAGAACAGAAGGCAAGAATTATAGAAGACTTTCTATAGAATCAGTGCAAACACGACAACAGTGGAGAAATATCTTTAAATTATTGAAAGGAAAAAACTGTCAGTGTAGAACTCCATATCTGATAAAAAAAATCTCTTTCAAAAATAAAGGTGACAAAACATTTCAGAAATATAAAAGTGAAACCAATTCATCACCAGTACACAGGGAAAACAAGAAATGTTAAAGTAAATCTTTTCAGTGTTGAGAAAAATTATACCAGATGGAAATGCACATTTTCTCAAAGGATGAAGGGCACCAGAAATGGTAACTCAAGAATAAATGTAATACTTTTTCTTATTATTTAAATCCCTTTAAAAGATAAAGAACTATTAAACTATTTTAAAGGAAAATAATAACAATGTATCCTGGGGAATATATATTTTCAAAAGTGCAATAAACCATAACAATGACACATAGGCCACCTGGGAAGAAATGTGATTATGGTATTGTAACTTCTTATGCTGTATAAGGAATAGTATAATATCACATGAAGTACACTGTGATAAGTTAAAGTTGAATACTATAAACCCAAAAGCAACCATTAAATGAACTTAAACATAGAGTTATAGTTAACAAGCCAAAATAGGAAATCAAATGGAATCATAAAGAATACTCTAGTAAAGCAGAAAATGTGAATAACATGAACAAAAATGGATAAGACAAAGACAAAGCAAATAGCAAGATAGTAAATTTAAATCCAACCAAGGTCAAAGCTAGGGCAGTCTCAAGAACATTGGGTGTTGTGGTGAAAGGCAATTGGGACTAGATTTGTGGCTATAATGAAGATATAGCCTAGATTGTATGCCATCAAGTTCACAAGAGAGAACAAGGAATAAGACGGCTGGGAGGACCCCTCGTGGGGTCATAAGAAATGTCAAATACTGACCTCAGGAACTGTTCCTTCCAAGGAACCTCAATTTCATTGAATTAATTTGTGGAAGCATTTATGCCCCGGGGCATTGTTGAAAACAACACAGCAATCAGCTTGTGATTAGTGAAGTTCAACAGCTGGGTATGATCAGGGAAAGAGTGGAAGAGAAACCTACCAGTTCTGCTGTCATCCCAGGGTAACAGTGGGCATGCTGAAAGCTGTGCCTCCCTGGGGCTTATATTAGAGAGTCTTGACACTGTGGGGAGGAAACAGACTTCACTAAAGTGATCCAATCACTAAACAAATAAACAAGCAAATAATAATAATAAGCCCTGGGGGTGGGGGAACCAGTACTCTGAGTTGATATAACATATTATCTAAAATGTTCCGTTTCCAAGAAAAAAATTACTAGTGACGTAAAGAAAAACAAACAGGAAAGTATGACATATATACCAGGAAAAAAAGTACACAACAGAAACCACCTACAAGAGCAACCAGATGTCAGATTTAACAGGAAAAGATTTCAAAGTAGCCATTATAAATATGTTCATAGAACTAAAGGAAAACGTAATTAAAGAAGTAAAGAAAGGTATGAGGGCAATATTGTACCAAATAGCGAATATTAATAAAGCAATAGGAGTTATAAAAAAAAAAGTATATATAGTGATGTCACAAAGATGGTGGACTAGGAAGTTCCAAGTCCTTGTTCTCCCACAGAGACACTGAGTTAACAATAACATGTGAACCAAAATACCTCTTTGAGAACTCTAGAAACCAGTTAAGAACCTGCAGCAGCCAAGCACACACAGCCAAGAAAAAAACTGCACACAAAGGATAGGAAAGTTCATAGTATTTTGCTCATCTCTGCCCCTCCCCATCTCCAGCACAGTGTGGGACCCTCAGGAGGAAATCGCCCACTCTTCAGCTCATCACTAGGGATGGAAAGAAAAGAGTGGAACTTGTAACCAATATTTGTCTTGTCAGGTGGGTGCCTGAGGGACTGGTTTCTGTCTCATCTGATTTGGGGTATTGATGGAAATGGTGGTATTGATTGGATGCCAGGTTACAGGACCCCCTAAAACAGAGGTGAGTAACATGGTGCATTAGAGCAACTGGAAGTCTGCAGTTCCACAGACAAGTGCCAGGGGAGCAAGAAATTATGGGCAGAGGAATATGATAGAAACCAAAACTGAAAGCTCTTGAGAGGAAGCAGAGGCAAGCGTCTTAGGGAAATTAAGACAGATAAAAGCAGTCATATATATTTTGGAAGAAAAGCACACACAGGGTCCACGGAAGATGCATCCCTAGAAAGCCACTGAGAGGTCCCAGGACTGCTAACTGGACTGACTGGTGAAGGTCTTCCTCACCCAAAGACAATCCATAAAGAATGAAAGATACGGTGTTTTTTTCAAATGCCCAAATCTCAACAAAAGATCACAAGAGATACAAAGAAACAAGGAAATATGGTCCAATCAAAGGAACAAAATAAATCTTCAGAAACTGACCCTCAAAAAACTAATAGTCTCTGAATTATCTGACAGAGAATTGAAAGCAAGTGTCTTAAAGATGCACAATGAGCTAAAAGAGAAACAGACAACTAAATGAAATGAGGGAAACAACGTATGAACAAAATGAGAATATCAACAGAGATAAAACCATAAAAAAGAATCAAACAAAAATTCTGGATCTAAAAATATACAATAACTGAATTTAAAAATTTCCTACAGAAGTTCAGCAACAAACTTGATCAAGCAGAAGAAAGGATCAGTGAACCAGATGATAAGTCATTTGAAATCATCAAGTCAGAGAAACAACAACAAAAAGAATGAACAAAAGTGAAGAGAGCCTAAGGGACTTACAAGACACCATCAAGGGACCAAAATAGGCATTATAAGAGTCCCAGAAAGAAAGAGAGAGAAAGGATTAGAGAGCATATTTAGAGAAATAATGGAGGGAAACTCTCCAAATTTAAGGAAAGAAATTGACATAAAAATTTCAGAAGCTCAGTGAACTTTAACTGGGATAAACTCAAAGAGACACACATCAAGATAGATTATAATCAAATTGATGAAAAGCAGAGATAAAGAGAGAATCTTGAAAGAAGAAGGAAGAAAATGACTTGTCACATAGCAGGGAGCATCTATAAGATTATCAGGGGATTTCTCAGCAGAAACCTTGTAGGCCAAAAGGCAATGGTATGATATATTCAAAGTACTGAAAGAAAAAAAAAAAACTATCAACAAAGAATACTATATCCAGCAACACTTTCCTTTGAAATGAAGGAGAAATTAAAACTTTACCAGATGAAGTAAAGCTGAGGGAGTTCATTACCACTACACTTGCTCTCCAAGAAAGCTAAAGGGAATCCTTCAAGTTGAAATAAATGGATTATAGACAACAACATGAAGCCACATGAAAATATAAAGTTCTCTAGTAAAGGTAAATATATGGAAATATATAAACCTGTATTATGTAATTTGAGTACATAAATCTATTTTTAATTCTAGTATAGAATTGAAAATTAAAAAGCATAAAAATAACTATAAATGGAAAACTGTTAATAGATATACACTATATCAAGATGTAATTTGTGACCTTGGTAACATTAGGGGAGGAGGAGAGCTGTAAAGGAGTACAGCCTTTGTATGCAATTCAAGTTAAATTGCTACAAGTTTAAAATAGATTGTTAGATCTTTAAGATGTTTCACATATCCCCATAGTAACCACAAAGATGTTATCTATGGAATAGACACAAAAGGAGACAAGAAGGGAATCAAGACATGTCCTTTCAAAAAAAACAGCACAACACAAAAACGGCAGTAAAAGAAAAAACAAGGGTCAAAGAAGCTATGAGACATAGAGAAAATAATGAATAAAATGGCAAAAATAAGTCCTTCCCTGTCAGTAATTACTTTAAATGTAAGTGAATTAAACTCCTCAACCAAAAGATATAGATTGAAAAATAGATTCAAAAAGTAAGATCCAGGGGCTGACCCCGTGGCTGAGTGGTTGGGTTCATGCACTCCACTTTGGTGGCCCAGGGCTTTGCCAGTTTGGATTCTGGGTGTGGACATGGTACCGCTAATCAAGCCATGCTGAGGCAGCATCCCATATAGCACAATCAGAAGAACTCACAACTAAAATACACAACCATGTACTGGGGGGACTCTGGGGAGAAGAAGAAGGAAAAAAAAAAGAAGATTGGCCACAGATGTTAGCTCAGGCACCAATCTTTAAAAACTAATAATAAAAGGAGCTGTATTTATACTGTCTATAAGGGATTGAATTTAGATCTAAGAAAACACATGAGTTGAAATGACAAGACGGAAAATTGTATTCCATGCAAATGGTAAACAAGAGAGCAGACTGGCTATACTACTATCAGACAAAATAGACATTAAATCAAAAACAGTCACAAGAGAAAGAAGGACAATATATAATGATAAAAGGCCAACTCACAGGAAGATATAGCAATTATAATATATATGCAGCCAACATGAGAACTCCCAAATGTATGAAACAAATATTGACAGAATTGAAGGGAAAAACAGACAACAAAACAATTAATAGTAGGAAACCTCAACATCTCACTTTCAACAATGAATAGAACGACTAGACAGTATACCAATAAGGAAACTCAGGACTTAAACAACACTATAGACCAATAGACCTAACAAACACATACAGAACACTCTACCCAAGAAGAAAAGAATACACATTCTTCTTAAGTGTGCATACTCAAGGATAGACCACATATTAGACCACAAAATAAGTCTTAGCACATTCAGGAAGATTGAAATCATACAAAGTATCTTTTCTGATTACAATGATACAAAACTAGATATCAATAGCAAAAGGGAACTGGTAAATCCCCAAATATGTGGAAATTAAACAACATACTCTTGGGTCAAAAAAAATCACAAGGGAAATTAGAAAATACCTTAAGACAAAGAAAAATGAAACTACAATATACCAAAAATTATACGATGCAGTGAAACCAGTGCTAACAAGGATGTTTATGGCTGTAAATGTGTGCATTAAAAAAGAAGAAAGATCTTAAATCATCAACCTAATTTCATACTTCAAGAACAAACAAACTAAACCCAAAGCTAACAGAAGGAAGGAAATACTAAAGGTTAGAGCAGATATAAATGAAATATAGACTAGAAAAACAAAGAAAAAAATCATCAAAAATAAAAGTCAGGTTTTTAAAAAAAGAACAACAAAATTGACAAACCCTTAGCTAGACTAACTGAGGAAAAAGTCTCAAATAACTAAAATCATAAATAGAAGAGAGAACATTACAAATGATGCCCCAGAAATAAGAAGGATCATCAGAGAATATTATGAACGATTCTATGCCAACAAATTGGATAATCCAGAAAAAATGGATAAATTCCTAGAAACACACAACCTACCAAGACTGAGTCATGAAGAAATAGAAAATCTGAACAGATCTATAACTAGTAAGGATATTAAGTAATCAAAAACCTCCTGACAAAGGAAAAACAAAAACTTCCTAACAAAAAGAAGCCCTGATGGCATCACTCGAAAATGCTCCAAGCATTTAAAGAATAATTAACACCAATCCTCCTCCAACTCTTCCAAAAGATTGAAAAGGAGGGAAAACTTTCAAACTCATTTAGTGAGGCTTGCATTACTCTGATACCAAAGTCAGACAAAAACATTACAAGAGTAGAAAATTACAGACCAATATCCCTGATAAATATTGATGCAAAAATCTTCCACAAAATGCTAGCAAACTGAATTCAACAGCACATTAAAAGGATTATACACCATGACCAAGCTGAATTTATTCCTATAAGGAAAGGAGGGTTTAACATATGAAAATCAATGTAATACACTGCATTAGCAGAATGAAGGACAAAAACTACATGATCATTTCAATTAATGCAGACAAAGCATTTGACAAAATTCAAAACCCTTTCATGATCAAAAAACAGCCCTCAACAAACTAGGAATAGAAGAAAAATACCTCAACATAATAACAACCATACATTAAATCCCACAGCTAATATCATATTCAATGCTGAAGACTGAAAGCTTTTCCTCTAAGATCAGGAACAAGATAAGGATGCCTGCTCTCACCACTTCTATTCAGCATAGTACTGGAGGTCCTAAAAAGAGCAGTTAGGCAAGAAAAATGAATAAAAGGCATCAAAATTGGAAAAGAAGAAGTAAAATATCTCTGTGTGCAGGTGACATCTTATAAACTCTGAAGACTACACAAAAAACCTGTTAGAATTAACAAATAAATTTAGTAAAGTTGTAGGAAACAAAATCAACACATAAAAATCATTTGCATTTCAATACACTAACCGAACAATCCAAAAGGAAATTAAGAAAACAACTCCATTTACAATAATATCAAAAGGAATAAAATACATGGGGATAAACTTAACAAAGGAGACAAAAGACTTGTACACTGACATCTACAAAGCAATGCTGAAAGAAGATACAAATAAATGGAATGGCATCCTATGTCCATGGATTGGAAGACTTAATATTGTTAAGATGTCAATACTACCCAAAGCAATCTACAGATTCAACGCAATCTCAATAAAAATCCCAACAGCATTTTCTGCAGAAACAGAAAAATTCATCTTAACATTCATATGATATCTCAAAGGACCATGAATAGCCAAACAATCTTGGAAAAGAACAGAGTCAGAGATCTCACACTTCTTGATTTCAAAACATATTACAAAACTATATTAATTAAAACAGCATGGAACAGGCATAAAGACAGACATAAAGACCAATGGAATAGAATAGAGAATCCAGAAATACACCCTGGCGTCTATGGTGAAATGATCCTTGACATGGACGTCAAGACCACTCAATGGAGGAAGGAAAGTCTCTTCAATAAATGGTGTTGGGAATGCTGGATATCTACATGCAAAAGAAGGAAGTTGGTATTTTACCTTACACCATATACAAAAATTAACTCAGAATGAATTAAAGATCTAAATCTAAGACCCAAAACTATAAAACTCGTAGAAGAAAACATAGAGATAAATCTTCATAACACTGGATTTAGCAATGATTTCTTGGATATGACACCAAAAGCACAAGTAACAGAAGCAAAAATAGACAAATGGGACATCAAACTTTAAAACTTTTAAGCATCAAAGGATACAACAACAGAGTGAAAAGTCTACCGACAAAACAGGAAAAATGTTTATGAATCATATATCTAACATAGGACTAATATCCAGAATGTGTAAAGAATTCTTACAACTCAACAACGAAAAAGAATATCATGATTTAAAAATGGGAAAAGGGCTTAAATAGACATGTCTCCAAAGTTGATATACAAATGCCCATACGAAACGCACATGAAAAGATGCTCAACATGACTAATCATTAAAGAAATACAAATCAAAACCACAATGAGATATCACCTCACACATTAGAATGGCTACTATCAAAAAACCTGGTAAACAAGCATCGATAAGGATATATAAAAAAAAAAGGGAAACCTTGAGCATTACTGATATGAATGAAAAATGGTGCAGCCACTGTGGAAAATGTTATGGCAGTTCCTCAAAAAAATTAAAAATAGAATCACCACATGATCCAGCAATCCCACTTCTAGGTATATCCAAAAGTATTGAAAGCTGGATCTTGAACAGATATTTGGATTCTTATGTTCATTACAACTTATTTACAATAGCATAAGGTGGCAGCCACTTAAATGTCCATTGACAGAAGACTGGATAAACAAAATATGGTATATACATATAATGGAATGTAGTTTAGTCTTAAAAATTAAGGGAATCCTGGGGCTGGCCCCGTGGCCGAGTGGTTAAGTTCGCGTGCTCTGCTGCAGGTGGCCCAGTGTTTCATTGGTTCGAATCCTGGGCGCAGACATGGCACTGCTCATCAAACCACGCTGAGGCAGCGTCCCACATGCCACAACTAGAAGGATGCACAATGAAGAATATACAACTATGTACCAGGGGGCTTTGGGGAGAAAAAGGAAAAAATTAAAAAGTCTTTAAAAAAATTAAGGGAATCCTATCACATGCTACAACATGGATGAACCTGAAGAACATTATGCTACATGAAATAAGTCAGTCAGAAACAGACAAATACTGTGTGATTACACTTATAAGAGATACCTAAAGTAGTGAAATTCATAGAAGCAGAAGGTAGAATGGTGATTGCCAGGTGCTGGGAGAACACAGAAAAAAGGAGTTTAAGAGACATAGAGTTTCCGTTTTGCAAGATGAAAAAGTTCTGGAGATCTGTTGTGCAACAAAGTGAACATAATTAATACTACTAAACTGTACACTTTAAAATGGTTAAGATGATAAATTTTATGCTATGCATTTTTACCACAAGTAAAAATTAATAAAAGAACCAAGTGGAAATCCTGGAGCTTAAAAATGTGGTAACTAAAATAAAAATTCACTAAATGGACTCAATATTATATTTAAATGGATAGAA
Source organism: Equus quagga (assembly GCF_021613505.1). NCBI lineage: Eukaryota > Metazoa > Chordata > Mammalia > Perissodactyla > Equidae > Equus > Equus quagga. The sequence goes on along the minus strand of NC_060268.1, from coordinate 105,454,315 downwards.
GAAGGAATTAACAAACTTAAAGACTGATCAATAGAGACTATGCAAGACAATAAACAGAGAGAAAGAGAATGAACGAAAATGAACACAGCCTCAAAGAAATATGGGACACCATTTACACATAATGGGAGCACTAGAAGTAAAGAGAAAAGAGAAGAAAAAATATTCAAAGAAATAATAATTAAAAACATTGCAAACTTATTGAAAAACAATAGCCTACATATCTAGGGGGCTCAACAAATGCCAAGTAAACCCACAGACATAGCACAGTAAAAATGCTGAAAGTCAGTGACAAGGAGAAAATCTTGAGAGCAACAAGAGTAAAAGCGCTCATTACTTACAAGGAATTAATAAGATTAACAGTTGACTTCTCAGCAGAAACACAGGAGCCAGACCATCATGGGAAAACGAATTCAAAGTGCTCAAAGAAAAAAACTGTCTAACCAAGGATCCTATATCCAGCAAAGCTATATTTCAAAAATGAAGGTGAAATACTTTTCCAGATAAACAAAAACTAAGAGAATTGGCTGCTAGCAAACAGATTAAAAGCAAGTGACCACAGATAATAATGCAAATCTACATGAAAATAAACAAAGAGCACTGGTAAAGATAACTATATAATTACAAAAGACAATAGAAATGCAATATCTTTTATAAATATGGGCATAAAAATCCTCAGCAAAATATTATAAACCAATTCTAGCAATAGATGAAAAGAATTATACACCATGACCAAGTGAGATTTATCCAAGAGATACAAGGTTGGTTTAAAACTCAGAAAATCAATTAATACAATACATCATATCAATACAATAGAGGACAAAACACATATGATCATCTCAACAGACACAGGAAAACTACTTGGAAAAATTCAACGCCCTTTCATGATAAAAACACTGAGCAAACTAAGACTAGAAGGAAACTTTCTTAACATAATAAAGGACATTTTGAAAAAAACCACAGCTAACATCATACTCAAAGTGGAAAGACTATAATCCTTACCCCTAAAATCAGAAAAACGGCAAGGATTCCCCTTTTCATCACTGCTATTCAACATTGCACTGTAAGGCCTAGCCAGAGCACACAGTCAACAAAAAGATATAAAAAGTATACATATTTGAAAGGAAGAATTAAAATTTCCTCTACTTGCAAATAACGATTCTATATATAGAACATCCTAAAGAATCCATCAAAAAACTACTAGAATTAATAAACAAATTCACAATCTGCAGGGTACAATATCAGCACACAAAAATCAGTTGCATTTCTATAAGCCAGCAATGAACAATCTGAAAAGGAAATTAAGAAAACTTCAAAGGACATTATCAAGTATGTGAAAAGACAACCTACAGAATAGGTGAAAATATTTGTGAATCATATAATTGATAAGAGTTTAACATCCAGAATATATAAGGACTCTTACAACTCAACAACAAATAAAACAATTCAATTTTTTAAATAGGCAAAGGACTAGATCAGACATTTCTCCAAAAAAGATACACAAATGGCCAAAAAGAGCATGAAAAGATGTTTGGCATCATTAGTCATAAAGGAAATGCAAATAAAAACAACAAGGAGGTATCACTTCATACCCACTGGCATGGCTAGAATCAAATAGTAAAACAGCAACAAGTGTCCACAATGAGGTAGAGAAAATGGTATCTTCACCATTGCTGGTGGGAATGTGAAATGGTGCAACTGCTTAGGAAAACAGTTTAGCAGTTCCTCAAAAAGTTAAACATAAAATTACCATGTGACCCAGCAATTATACTCTTAGATATATAACCAAAAGAAATAAAAGCATATGCCCACACAGAAACTTGTAAATGACATTTATAGCAGCATTATTCATAATATCCAAAAGGAAGGGACAACCCAACTGCCCATCATTGGATGAATGGATAAACAATATATGATATGTCCATCCAAAGGAATATCAGTAGGTCATCTGACCACAATGGAATTAAGTGAGAAATCAGTAATAGAAAAATATCTGGAGCCCGCCCTGATGGTCTAGTGGTTAAAGTCTGGCACTTCACCTCTTTGGTGCCCAGGTTTGTTTCCTGGTTGTGGAGCCACACCAATCAGCTGTCAGTTGCCATGCTGTGGTGGCAGCTCACATGGAAGAACTAGAAGGACTTACAACTAGAATATACAACCATGCACTGTGACTTCATGGAGGAAAAAAAAAGAGGAAGATTGCCAAGAGATGTTAGCTCAGGGCAAATCTTTCCCTGCAAAAAAACCCCCAACAAATCGTGGGCATGACTTGCCATGTATTAACAGATATATACATATCTGTTAATATATATATATATATATATATATATAATATGCACATATGTGGAAAATCCTCAAATATTTGAAAGTGAAATGACAAATTTTTAAATAACACATGAAGAAAGAAGAAACCAAAAGGGAAATTAGCAAGGATTTTGTGTGTCTGTGTGAGGAAGATTGGCCCTGAGCTAACATCTCTTGCCAATCTTCCTCCTTTTGCTTGAGGGAGATCATCACTGAGCTAACATCTGTGCCGATCTTCCTCTCCTTTATATGGGATGCCACCACATCATGGCCTGACAAGTGGTGCTATGTCCGCGCCTGGGATCTGAACCAGCAAACCCCAGGTCCCCAAGGCAGAGGGCACAAACTTCACCACGACCCACCAGGCCAGCCCCAGAAAATATTTTTAACTGAACAAATATGAAATAAACTATATCAAAGTTGTGAAATGCAAATTCAAGCATACTTAAAGGAACATTTATAGCACTAAATGCACATATTACAAAAGAAGAAAGATCTCAAACCAATTACCTCTGTCTCATTTCATTAGAACTAGCAAAAGGAACAAACTAAGCCCAAAGTAAGCGAAAGAAAGGAAATATTAAAGATCAGAGCAAAACTCAATAAAATCAAAAACAAAAAATAGAGAAAAATCCATTACACATAAACCTTTGATTTGAAAAGATCAACAAAATTGATAAATCTCTAGCAAAATTAATTAGGAGAAAAAAGAGAAGGCACAAATTGCCAACATGAGAAATGAAAAAGGGGAATCACTACAGGGAACAGAGATATTAAAAGGGTAATGAAAGAATAGTGTGAAAATTTTATGCCAACAAATTCAACAACTTAGATGAAAAAGACAAACTGCTTGAAAGATACAAATTTCCAAAGTTCACTCAAGAAGAAACAGAAAAGCTGATAGTCCAATACATATTAAAGAAATTGAACTTGGAGATTAAAAACTTTGCCACAAAAATCTCCAGACCCAGAAGTCTTCACTGGTAAATTCTGCCAAACATTTAAGGAAAAAATAATGCCAATTCACTAAAAACTCTAGAAAATTGAAGACGATGGGATATTTTCTAACTCATTGCATGAAACTAGCATTACCCTTGTACTAAAATCAGATGAAGCCATTATTAAAAAAATTACAGACCATTATGTTTCATGACCGTAGATACAAAAATTCTGGATAAAAATTTCGTCAACCAAATCCCAACAATATACAAAAACGATAATATAGTATGACCAGGTGGGGTTTGTCCCAGGAAAGCAGGGTTGCTCTAATATATGAAAATTAGTCAATTGTCATTCACCATATAAACAAACTAAAAAAGAAAAAATATATGACCATCTCAATAGATGCAGAAAAATAATTGACAAAATCCAACATACAACATCCATTCATGATGAAAACCCTCAGCAAACCAGAAAGAGAGGGAAACACCCTCATCCTAATAAAGGGCTTCTATGAAAACCATACAGCTAACACCAAACTTAATGGTAAAAGACTGAATGCTTTCCTCTGAAGATCAGGAAAAGGACAAGGATGTATGTGTTTCCATAGACAACTTGATTATATATGCAAACAAGCCTATGGATTCTAAAAAGTCAAAGACAGGAGCCGGCCCAGTGGCGCAGTGGTTAAGCGCACACATTCCACTTCTTGGTGGCCCAGGATTCGCCAGTTCAGATCCTGGGTGCGGACATGGCACCACTCATCAAGCCTTACTGTGGCAGGCGTCCCACATATAAAGTAGAGGAAGATGGGCATGGATGTTAGCTCAGGGCCAGTCTTCCTCAGCAAAAAGAGGAGGATTGGCAGATGTTAGCTCAGGGCTGAGCTTCCTCAAAAAATAAATTAATTAATTAAAAAATAAAAATACAAAGACAGAAAACAAAAAGACAAGCTATTAGAACAAATAAGTGAGTTTAGGGGTGTTGCAGGTACAAGACCAACATATAAAACTCAATTTTATATCTACATGCTTACCATGAACAACTGGCAATTGAAATTACTAATTTATTCCTAAATATATAAAATATTTCAATTATATATAAATATATAAAATATTTCGGAATAAATATGACAAAAGATGTGCAATATATGTACCCCCAAACCACAAAATATTGGTAAAAGAAATAAATGAGAACTAACAAAATGAGGAGATATGCTATGTTTGCAGATTAAAAGACTCAGTAGTGTTAAGATGTCAATTCTTTCCAAATTAATCTATAGATTAAAGCAATCCCAATCAAAAGCCCAGCAGGCTTTTTTGTAGATGTTGTTAAACTACGTCTAAAAATTATATGAATATGGGGGCTGGCCCCATGGCCAAGTGGTTAAGTTCGCGTGCTCCGCTGCAGGCGGCCCAGTGTTTCGTTGGTTCAAATCCTGGGCGCGGACATGGCACTGCTCATCAAACCACGCTGAGGCAGCGTCCCACATGCCACAACTAGAAGGACCCACAACGAAGAAAATACAACTATGTACTGGGGGGTTTTGGGGAGAAAAAGGAAAAAAATAAAATAAAGTAAAATAAAAATTATATGAATATGCAAAGGACTTAAAATTGCCAAAAGAACTTTGGAAAAGAATAAAGCTGGAGAAATACCACTACCTGACTTCAAAATTTATTATAAAGCTTCCATAATCAAGACAATGTGCTACCGGTGAAAAGACAGGTGAGTAAATCAATGGAATGGAATAGTTAGTCCACAAGTAGATTCACATATAGAGATTCAACTGATTTTGAGCAAATGTGCACAGGCAGTTTAGTGGAGAAAGGGTAGTCTTTTCAAGTAAATGGTGCTGGAAAAATTGGACATCCGAATGCAAAGAAACGAACTTTGATTCATACCACATACTACATACAAAAATTGGCTCAACATGAATCATAGGCGTAAATGTATAAATACCTAAAACTACACAATTTCTAGAAGGAAACATAGGAAAATAGGTTTTTATTAGCATTAGGCAAAGATTTCTTATATGCAATACCAAAAGCACAATTCATAAAAGAAAAAAATCAATAAATTATACTTCATCAAAATTATGAAGTTCTGCTCTTCAAAAGAAACCGTTAAAGACAAATCTCAGACTGAGATGAAATATGTGCAAATCATATACCTGATAAAGGACTTTTATGCAGAATATAAGTGAATACTTAAATCTCACTAATAAGAAAGCAAACTATCCAATTGAAAAAAATGGGCAAGAGATTTGACTAGATGCTTCACCAAAGAAAATATACGTCACAAATAAGCACTTGAAAATATGCAAATGTCACTAGTCATTAGGGAAATACAGATTAAAACCACAATGAGCTACCAACACACACTTAAATGGCTAACATTAAAACAATTATACTAAGTGTTGATGACAAGTGGAGCACCTGGAACTCCCACACACTGCTGGTAGGAATGTAAACATATAACCACTTTGGAACACAGCTCGTCAGTTTCTTAAACTCTTACCATCTGATCCAACAATTCTACTTCTGGACATTTACCCAAGAGAAATGAAAATGTATGTCCTTAAAGACCTGTACATAAACGTTCATACAGCTTTATTTTAATAGCCAAAAAACTGAAATGTTCATCAACAAGTGAATGGATAAACAAAAAGCAATACACTATACAATTAAACAGTTCTCAAAAATAAAAAGAATGAATAATTGATACATGCAGTAACATGGATGAATCTCAAAGTAACTCTCCTGAGTGAAGAGAAAATCCAGAAAAAAAGAGTACCTACCGTATGATTCCATTTGTGCAAAAATTCTAGAACATGTATACTCATCTGTAGTGACAGAAAGCAGATTGGTGGTTGCCTGGAGGAGGCATGGGGAGTGATTACAAAAAAGCATGAAGAAACTTTTGAGAGCGATGAATATGTTTGTTAATTATCTTGATTGTGGTGATGGTTTCACATGTGACCAAACATTTCATAGTGTACACTTCAAATGTGTGCAGCTTGCTGTATGTCAATTATATTCCAATACAGTTGTTAAAAATTTATTTTTGACCAAAAAGAATCCTACCTGATGGCAAATTGCAGTCACTTAAAAGATGAATCAAAATAAATGGCTCATAATGAAGAAGATGTGGTAAAAAAAAAAATACTGATAGTAAGCATGGAATCCATTTAAATATAGAACCATCACTAAGAAACTGTGCAATTTATGGTTACAGGACAGAATACACATAGTAATATAAATATCTAGAAGTGAAATTACTGTGACAAGGAATTTTCATAAATATTGCCTAATTGCCAACCAAGGAAGCATTTTTACAACTACACTCATAGTATTTTGGTATTTCATCTTTGCTAAGTGAAAAATATGTTGTTGTTTTATATTTTATTTCTTTAACTAGAGAGGTTGAACAGCTTTTCATATTTGTTAAATTTGCATTGTTATTCTTTTCTCAATTACTTGCATGGGCTCTTGCTATATTAGGAAATTATTTCATCCACCACACATTATAAATAGCTTTTGTTTCGTATGTGTATCTATGTGTGTGTCTGTGTGTACAGGAATTTTGACTTTTTATGTAGTCAAATTAACAAGTCTTCCCTGTTATGGGTTTCAGCTTTTCCATCTTGCTAAGAAAAGCCTTGTTTATAACGTTGAAAATATCTAGTGTTTTTACTTAGTAATTTTAAGGTCTAATATTTTATACCTAAAACTATGATTTCACAGTTCCTCAAAAATTTAACATAGGACTGTCAAACGATTCAGCAATTCCAGTTCTGGGTATATACTCAAAAGAACCAAAAGCAGGCACTCGAACCGATATTTGCACACACATGTTCATAGCAGCATTATTTACAATAGCCAAAAAAGTGAAAGCATCCCAAGCGTCCATTGATAGATGAATGGGTAAACATCTGGTGTAGACATACAATGGAATATTGTTCTGTCTTGAAAAGGAAGAAAATTCTGGCATATGCTACAACATGGATGAACCTTAAAGATATTGTGCTGAGTGAAATAAGCCAGTCATGAAAGGATAAATATTGTATGATTTCTCTCATATGAGGTACCTAGAGTAGCCAAATTCATAAAGATAGAAAGGAAAATTGTCGTTAACAAGTTCTAAGGGAAGAGGGGAATGAAGAGTCATTGTTTAATGAGCATAGAGTCTCAGATTTGCAAGATGAAAACGTTCTGGAGACGGATGGTGATGATGCTGCTACCGCAATGTGAATGAACTTAAGATGACTGAACTGTACACTTGAAAATCATAAAGAATATAAATTTTATGATATGTGTATTTTACTACAATCAAACCTGATTCATCCAGTAAATATTAAGATGGGAAGAGAGGAACCATTGTTCTAACCCATTTACTGAAAAATCTATCCTTTCACAACTGCTTTGAAATGCAGCATTTACCTTACTTTAAATTCCCAGAGTTATTTGAGTCTACATTGAGACTCTGAATTCATGTCTGCCTATTCCTGATTCAGTATCAAACTGTTTTAATTACTGTAGCTAAATCATATGTTTCAATATGGTTTCCAGAATTTTTTTTACTATTACTTTATCTTGACCCCATGTGAACCTTAATATCAGCTTATACAGTTCCAAAAAGGAACCTTGATATCTTTATTGAAATTACATTAACTTATGGATAATTTAGGAGGATTAGACATTTTTACAAATTTATCCTCCTCTCTAAGGGTTAGCCATGTCTTTCCATTTTAGTGTCTTGGTTCATATTTCTTGGTAAAAGATTAGAAGGTATTACACATAAATTTTGCACATGTATTACCAAGTATATTTCTAGTTATTTTATCTTTTTTGTGCTGTTATATATAGGTGTTTTCTCTACCATCATACTTGTTAACTTTGTAAAGATTTACATTTCTTAATTCTTGTATTGTTTCTCATAGGAATTAGTTAAATTTATCTATTTATGCTTATATTTCTCTAAGTTTTTACCTTATGAAATTTGAGGTTACATTATTATATTGTATTATCCAGCTAGGGCTACCACACAAAATACCATAGACTGGGGGGCTTAAACAATAGAAATTTATTTTTTCACAGTTCTGGAGTCTGGAATATCCAAGATCAAGGTGTCAGTTAATTTCGTTTCTGCGGAGAAGTCTTTCCAGCTTGCAGATGGCTGCCCTCTCAGTGTGTCCTCACGTGGCAGGGAGAGGGAGAGAGATCTTTTCCTCTTCTAAGGTCACAGTCCTATAGGATTAGGGCCTCACTCTTGTTATATCGTTTAACCTTAATTACCTGCTAAACCCTATCTCTAGATACAGTCACCTTGAGAGTTAAGACTTCAATGTATGAATTTAGCGGGGACACAATTCGGTCCATTGCATATACCAAGATTCAAAAAAGTTAGACCTTCAATGTTGATCGTATTCCTTATAATCTCAAAGGTCATAATATGTCAACTTTATGTTTTTTTCTCATATTCTTTTATTTTCAATATGAGAATAATAATAGTAGTGTTATTATTAGGATTAAATACAATAATTACTGTAAAGTAAAAATAGCAAACCCAAAACAATGAATTTTCAGGGGAAAACAGCATAAGACTAATGCAAAAGTTCTACTCAGAATATTAAGGAAAAGAACATAGTGTACAAAAGACATATTTAATATATTTTGAAAGAAGTTTCAATTTAGGCACAAAAGAAAGTTTTTGACAAAAATATTCAAAGGAAATGTAAACTCTATGAAACCACACATCAAAGAATATATTCAAGAGATCAAAGAAGGAATAATAAAATTCTTTTAGAAGAGAAAAAAGGAGCCAATGAAAATAAGGAAAATTTTTAAAAAATAAAGCCATGCACATCCTAACTAAGAAGCAGTAAGCGGTAGAATTGCCATTACAGAAAACTGAACGAATGACGTGGAGAAAAACCTTGAGAAAAATGTGAAGAATGTGGTTGAGATTATCAAAGAAATGAAAGCTATTAGAAAAGTGATTGACACAGGGGAGAAACAATGGAGATCCAATATATGAATACTTGATGTTCTTGAAAAAGGAACCAGGAAGGGGAATAGAACAAATAAAAAGATATTATTGAAGAAAACTTTCAAGAATCAAAAGGACACCCAAATCTTTAGCTTAAAAATGTTCATCAAGTCCAAAGCTGGTGGAAGGCATCTCCCCAGTAACTTCAGATGCTAGAAGATAGTGAAGCAAGGTCCACAGAGTTTTGAGGTAGAAGAGATTTGACTCAGGAATTTAATACATAGCCAAGTTATTATTCAAAGATCAAGGCAACATAAAAACAATCCCCATTATTCAAAAACTAATGATGGCATCCAATTACCTTTCTGCAAGATGTATGCTTGCATACCTAACAGACTAAATAAAAAACAAAAATAAATTTTAAAATGTCATCAATAAGGAAATCAGGATGGGAAAGTGCTATGAGCATGAAATGAATTCTTTTAGACATGGACTTACATTTCAATAACAATTACAATTCAAAATGCAATTCTAGTAATTCTTGACAAAACTTCAAAATTTAAAACATACTAATAAACTAGCAGTTGGGGGCAGACTATTCACTGTCTAGTAAGCTATTTTAAAGATTTTGAGCTTTACACCAATGTGAAAACTTTGAAGCATTTTAAGCAGACAACGTTGGTGGTGGTGGTGATGAGGTAACATAATGAGGCTCTCTTGTTTAGAAGATCAATCTGGCTACAGCTGGAAGAATGGATTGGAAGGAGCCAAGAATAGTAGAGGGGTCATGTTAAAAATGGCAGAGTTGTAGCAGTAGGGATGAAGGGACACGGGCAATTTGGAGCATTATATAGCAAGTAGAATCAACCATCATTGGTGATTGATAGAATATAGGAGATAGGATGGGACAGGCAGAATGTTAAGTTTACTCACGTAATTCTGGCTTAAGCAGTTGTCTAAGTGTTGGTGACTTGTATTGAGATAGAACAGAATGGAGAAGTTGACTTGGGGACAAAGATCATGAGTCTAATTTGAACATGTTGAGTTTGAGATGCCTGCGAGATATCCAAGGAAAAATGACAAAGATGTCATGTACATACACACCAGAGACAAAACACACTAATTAATATGAATGCAAAACCTCAATAAAATTAGCAAAGAAAAGTGCTTTGTGTTAGAGGATTGCAAGTAAGCTTCAAAATTAGGAAACCTATTAATAAAATTCACCAAATTAATCAGCTAAAGGAAAAAACATATAACCTCAATAAATTTACAAAAATTATTTGATAATATTTAACATCAAGTCCTGATTTTAAACATTTACTAAAATTCAAGAATATACACTTTTTTAATATTGTTACAAATAATATGTGGAAATGATACATATTATAAAATTATATCATTTATATTATATTTGATGACATCATGTGCTTCTGCCATCACTCTTTCTCCCTTTTCCACAAGCACATCAATGTCCCAGATAAAGACTGCTCCTTTAGGCCATATTCCAAAGCAAAAAGGATGTGGAGCAGAGCTGTGGCCAGTATGTTGCCAACATGTAAAATGAGTGACAAATAATCTTTTGTTACCATACGCCATTGAGATTTTAGGTTTGTTTGCTGCTGCAGTAGAACCAATGGAAGCAGACTAATACTGACGTTGTTACCTAAAAAATGCAATGCTGACCAACAACAACAACAGTGACAAAGGCTGTTAACATATGAGGGATTGACTCCAGGGGTGGGCAGCGAGGAAGCTATTGTTGGCACCTGGAATGATGGCAACCCCTGTTCTGTAGCGGTAAACATAATTTGGAGAACAAATAATGCACGAATAATTCTGTGCTTTCAGGCGAAGAATTAGGAAAACAGACTATTAAAAGAGTGCCTTGATTGCTGTGGGATGCATCTTAAACAAAGTACTACAGGAAAGAAATGAGCTCAGAAAATAATTGACCAGGTTGGAAGTAGGATGAAAAGGAATACAGGGAATCCAGAAATTCCAGGATTTGCAGTGTTGAAAGTTGCAACAATTTCTCACTTGTAGCCAGTACAAGATGAAATTTAGAAGAGCTGTGAGCAGAAAAGTCTCGGTAAAACCCAATCTCATGTGAGGTGCCAAGTTAATGGGGCAGTTGTGACATTTTACTAAATTCTGAAATAAGGAGTCACCCAATAAATCCTTTCAGTTGGACAAATGGCTCAGAGAAAAAGACCAAGGATAGAGAACCTGATTTGCTCAAGACACTGGTAATTAAGTCTACACGGGAGGCATGTATCAACGAAGTGTGTGTAGCTATAAGCACGAGTCTGACATATCACATAAATTAAAAGCTTGTTATATTTTTGAAAGATTTGTACTGCAAAAAAAAAAAAACCCAAAAGCAAAAACAAAAACAAATTCTGCTAGCCTGGACTAAAAGAGACTGTGATTTTTTGAGGTTTGAAACAATCCTTAAGTCCCAACCTTCTAGGGGCAAAAAATTCATGCTGAAAAAGCTGCTCAGCACTTAAGGAGGTCATATTTTCTAATGAACAGAAGCTGTACTCACCACTGCATGGTTCCCACATATGGTAGCCCTGTCCTGAAAATGGCAGTGTCCCACAAAATGCTGCTCCTTGAGCCTCGATCCCAGAATGAAGAGGACACAGAGCAGAGCCTAGCATCTGCAGCTGCAGAAGCACCTTTGTCAAATATCAGAGTTTATAGACAAGATTAAATGAGAGGTGCCAAAATGCAGAATAATCAAATGACAGAGGGGCTTGCCTGATTACAAAAGTCAGGACTTAAACAAGATGTAAATTCACTGATTCCACATTTATTAAGCATCCACTAAGTGCAAATCCCAGTGCTGAGCACTGAGCAGTGGGTGATGGAGTCAGGCTCCTCCCAAACGCAGGAATCCTCAGAGACATTTCTGACACTTCCGAGAGGGATGCGGCTTAGTGAGGACACGTGGTGGCCCATGACACCCTAGACTCACCTTCCACAATCTGCCCTTTTTGCTACCACCACTTGGGGATCAACTGTTAAGATGAAAACCAGGAAGATTCCTCTCCTGAATCCTGCTCTCCCCTCCTCCGCCCCACTCACTCTGGAGCAGCTCTTCACTTTGCCACCAGCCCAGCTGTCTGGGGCCCTGGCCACATCAGCCTTCCAAGACCAAAGATGTCAAGTGTTTGTCCCCAAAGCTGGGTAAAGATAAGGGTGTGCCCTCCTTATCCACTTCCTCCCACCTCAGGCTCCCCTCTTTCCCTCTCCAAGCAGGACCTTTAGCTGCAGACTTGGTCCCTGGGGAGCTGGCACCTGGTGTGAAACCCCACCAGCCCCCAGTCCTGGACAGGTGAGAAGATGAAGGAGAGCCATCGTGGCCGCCTCACAGAATAGACTTACTGGACAAGTCACTTCACTTTTCTGAGCTCCTCTTTCCCAACTGTCAGCTGAGAATAACAACATTCCTCTGCCATGCCTCCCACAGCCATTGTGAGAAGCCAATGGAGTTATGTGCAAGCAAATGCCTTGTAATGTACGAAGTGCTATGCACACATTCATTGATACTATATCATTAGTCTGGTAGATCAAAAAGGCTTAAACTCTAAAAGTGAGGTTTTTTTCATTCATTTTACAAAGCATACCTCCCTTCTCCCCCACATCTTTGATTAAGACCAGGGGCCCTGAGGTTAGACTGCCAAGATTCAAATCCCAGCTCTACCAGGTACTAGCTATATGACCTCGGGAATGTTACCTGGTCCCTCTTTACCTCAGTTTCTCCATTTGTAAAATGAAGGTCAGAATAGTACCTGCCCAAATAAGATGCTCACCTCATGCCTGGCAATATGAAGCTCTAGTAAAGGGTAGCTAACATCACATGCAGAACTGACATTTTCGGGTATTGGGTTTTTATCATACTGTAGCATTTTTCTTCTTTAAGATTTATTCACTCTAAGGGGCACTTTCTTGGATACTGACTGCAATTCTCACAGGCTTGAGACATTGAAACACACACGCACGTGCACACGCACACAGACACAATGCCATTCAGGAGTATTTAAACATGGGCTTTCTTCTCTGTAAAATTGAGTAATGGCATTTACTTCCTGGGAGTGTTGTAAGAATAAATGAGACAGAGTATGTAAAATTTCTTAGCACCGAGTGCCTGAAAAATTACTATTTCCCTTTCTCCCCACCTTCATGTCACCTGAAATCCATGCTGTGGGGATCACGCATGTGAAAGTGAACAGAACAGGCAAGATCTCAGAGTGCTCAGCCTCTAGCAGGAGACAGACAGCAAACAAGGGAAGACACAAGACACTGTGAGGTAGCATGAAGAAAGTTCATGGGTCACGAAGGGGGAGAGAACAGTGAGGAGCGCTTTCAGATAGGAGTTAGGGCCAGCTTCTAGGAGGACCTAAGACAATGCTCAGACCCCTTGGAGTTACTATTTCTCTTGTGCTTGTTCAGTTAGAGTTCACAGAAATCATTTCTTGTGATTATCTAATCTTGGGATGAAAACTGTCAGATGGGTTTGAGCCTGAGCATGAGAATTGTTTTCCCTTTTGAAAAAGGTGCTGATAACAAATATAACAAGTCTTTCAGAATTTTGTCCTTCATGGATCAAAAAGTGTCTTTGGGGGCTGCCCTGTGGCTTAGGGGTTAAGTTCTCGTGCTCTATTTCAGCAGCCTGTGGTTCGCAGGTTCAGATCCCAGGCGTAGACCTATACAGCACTCATCAAGCCATGCTATGGCAGTGTCCCATATACAAAATAGAGGAAGATTGGCACAGATGTTAGTTCAGGGACAATCTTCCTCAAGAAAAAAGAGGAAGATTGGCAATGGATGTTAGCTCAGGGCCAATCTTGCTCACACACACACACACAAAGTACCTTTGTACTTAGTCAAGAAGTTCCAAAGGGAAGAATGCTAATTAGCTTTGTCTCCCTAAGTAAAGGAGAGTAGTTGAATTGTGCTACAGATGGTAAACCTTCCTGGGTCTTAGGAGAGCATAAACCACAGTAAGGTAGCTTGGGGTGCCCTCCCCCACTTCTTATGTAACTGAAGCACAAAGCACAAGGGATGAGAAGGTGGGAGGAGGGAAGACACTCACCTAAAACTGTCTGAGCTCTGACCACAGGCTGAAGAAGCTGCAATAGACATTTCATCATTATCCTCACAGCAGGATCCTTACAAAGATATGTGAACTTCTTAAAACTTAGTCTTCTTCCTCTTATTCTTCCTGGGACGGGACAGATGACCTAAACAAACAACGTGGCTGGGAGGGACTAGTAACATCCACCTGAGGACTTTGAAGTCATCCATCCTAGGGCAGGCACAGGGAGATGGCTTTCCGGACAATTCATTACTTTTTCTTTCTTTCTCTAAATCCCCAATGAATGAGCATTTCTTTTTACTGCTCAGTGGTAGACAGTGCTTAATTTTATTTCACTGCGCAAATGGACCAGGAGAAACTGAAATGAGCTATAAATGTTTGGAACTGGCCAAAAGAAGGTGTGGTCCCACAAAATACCCTCCAGGGGAAAATGACTACTCAGAAGGACCTGTCCCCAGTCACTTCCCTGGCCAGCCATGTTGCCCTGCTGGAGCAGCACCCTTGTCCTACTGCAGTTATGAGCACAGGGGCTGCAGAGCTTCCTGTGGACATGCCACAAGGTCCACTCCATGAGTCAGGGACCATGTGACCAGCTAGAGGGGAAGTTAGAGCTGCTCTCATGAGCTTAGGCTCATGCCGCCTGTCTGCTTTGCCAAACACCAAAACCATACTTTCCTAGTAAGTTGCAGGCTCTCCAGTTAACTCAGCCTCCCTATTTACAGCTTCCATTTATAGCGCTTCCATGCCTGGCATTGTGCTGAAGACCAAGAGATCAATAAAATACAGTCCCTGTTCTCAAGTACTTCAGAATATGTTGGGGAAAATGGAGACAGAAGCAAATACTGATGGGACAGAGTGGCAATGTGCCAAAACATGAGTATGAGCAAATGTTGTGTGAGCCCAGAAGAGGTGCAAAGAACTCTCCCTGGGGAAGTCAAGGAGGGTTCCATGGGAGAAGCAACATTTGCGTAGGTTCCTAGAGGTGGAAATCAGGAGACTGAGAAGGAGAATAGGAGTCCTCCAGACCAAGGGAAGGAAATATGCCAAGATTTCATGGGAATGCTAAGAAATGGAGTGTTCAGGAATGAGCACAGTAGTGGAAGCATGGTATGATGGTCAGTTTTATGTGTCAACTTGGTTAGGCTACAGTACCCAGTTATTCAACCAAACACTGATCTAGATGTTGCTGTGAAGATATTTCACAGATGGGATTAATATCTACAATCAGTTGACTTTATGTAACAGAGGTCTAGGTGGGCCTAATCCAATCGACAGACAGGCTTTAAGAACAGAACTGAGTTTTCCCTGAGGAAGAAGTTCCTCCTGTGGACAGTAGCCTCAGCTCCTGCCTGAGAGTTTTCCAGCCTGCCCTTCCTGACAGCCTGACCTACAGATTTCAGACTTGCTCACCCAACTCCAACAATCACATAAGTGAATCTTTGCAATAAATCTCTTCATGTATACACATATCCTTCTGGTTCTGGTTTGCTGATGGAACCCTGACAGATAGACAGGGGAAGGGTGGAGGAGTGAGTGGATGAGAGCAGACAGGGCAAGATTGTGAAGGGCTAGTGCACAGAGTGAGTGCTTCACCCTAAGGACAAGTGATTTTCCACAGTGTTTCCACCTGTATCAAGGAGAGAGCTGACAGCTGGGGATGAAACAAGAAAAAAAGCCAATCAATCAACACTTCCAGCCCCTGCATTAGTTCACTTTATGTTCAGCTGGAGCATCTCCACTTTTATCTGCTTCCTTTTATTTGAAAAAAAGGATTCACTCTTCAGGTGTTAGGAAGCAACGATGCAAGAAGCATTTCCAGAATGACGGCATGAGGAGCTCCACAGACATTCTCCAGAGTGAAACAACCATTACTGGTGAAAATTAAAAACAAAACAAAAAATATTAAAGTGAGTGGAAATTGTCCTAAAAGCATACAGCAAATGAAGGAACATTTATCCAAGAAAATCTACAAATCTCAGTAAGAGCAGTGAGAGTCTGTGGCAATTAAGCCTTGAGCCATTCCCTCCTTCCCCTCCACCCAGCTCAGTGCAACAGAAACCCTATTCTGGGGATGTGCAGCCAAGAAGATAGAGCTCCCTTGTCCCCCAGCAAGGGAGGGGCAGACCACCACTATTTCTCTTCTCATCTGGCTCTATATTGCAGAAGCTCTGTTACAGGCAAGCTTGGCCGAGAGGTCTAAAGCTCCTTTCTTCCACCCTTCCAGCCTCCACTCTTAGGGCGCAAGTTCTATCCCAGGCACAGCAAGCTGAGAATGCTGGGCCCTGAGAGCCCTCACCCCAGATCACTCACAGGGTGGAAATTCCATGCCAAGAGAGGAGGTTCCATGCAAAGAGACACTGAAGAACAGCGGCTACTACCCCACTCACTGCCCAATTCACAGAGAAGTCATCTGAGAAAAGCATGCCACTGTCTCCAACCCAGCTCCAGAGCAGTGGCATGGTGGACCTGCCTAGGGAGAGAGGCAGGCTGTAAGAAAAGAGCTCCATAGTTCTGCCTAGGGGGACTGACTTTGTTTGGAAGAGAGCATGGTGAAGTTCAACCTTAAGGGTGATGTCAAAAACAGTGGAGATTGTGGTGGCAAGAAATTAGGAGGAAGATGGCAGCTTAATGAGAGCAACAACCTAAACCATAAGCCAAGTAGAAATGTACATAGAAACCAAGGAAAGAAACAGCTAAGAAGAGCCTTCCTAGGTTAAAGCAATCTTCAAACACAAGTTACAAAGACTATTCCTGTAAAGGGTCCAAATTTATTTGGTGATCAAACTATAGAGCAATTTGTGCCCCCAGGAAACTATGAAAAACAACATAGCAATCAGCCAGCAATTACTGGAGGCTAGTAGTGGGGTATGATACCAAAAGAAGCAGAAAATTTATTACATAAGGGAAAGAGAAAGTCAAAGAGAGCATTGCTAAAAACCTTGTCATCCCAGCTTGGAAATGCACATGCCCAAGGTTGTGCCCCTGAGGAGTGACATCAGAGGCCCCGCAACATTGAAGGGGAAATAGACTTCAATATATAGTGCAGTCAAGTCAATAAAAAATGAACAATCAAATGACAAAAACCTGGCATGGGGTGCATGGGACTGGCGGAAATGAGTATCCAGAGTTGCTAAAAAAGTATTATCTAAAACATCCAGTTTGGAACAAAAAATTATGAGACATGCAGAGAAACAGGTAACCTATACAGAAGAAAAATTTGATCAAAAATATTAATCTATACATCCAAGAACCTTAGTGAAATCCAAGCAACAGAAATTGCCTTTGAGAGTCCAGATGTCAGACATAGCACAAAAACTTCAAAGCAACTATTTTAAATATGTTCAAAAAACTAAAGGAAACCATGCTTAAAGAGTAAAAGAAAATGTGATGAAATGTCTTGTCAATTAGAGAATATTTATAAAGACATAGAAAATATTTTTTTTAAGTCAACAACCAAATGAAAATCCTGAAGTTAAAAAGTACAATAACCAAAATAAAAATTTCACCAAAGGGGATCAAAAGTAGACTTGAGCTAGCAGAAGAAATAGTGAAAGAATTTGAAGACAGATTGATAGAGACTGTGAAATCTGAAGAACAGCAAGAAAAAAAAATGAAGAAAAATAAATAGAACTTCAGAGTAATATGGGAAACCATTAAGCATACCAACAGATACCTAATGGGAGCACTAGAGGAGAGGAGAGACATGTACAGAAAAAAATATCCAAAGTAATGGCTGAAGACCTCCAAATTTGATCAAAAATATTAATCTATACATCCAAGAACCTCAGTGAAATCCAAGTAGGACAAACACAAAGAAATCCACACCCAGACACCTCATGGTCAAAATGTTGAAAGAGCAATGCTGAAAACAGCAAGAGAAAACAACTTCTTGCACAAAAGGAAACCTCAATAAGGATAACAAATGACTTTTCACTAGAAACAATAGAGGCCAGGAGGCATTGGGATGGAAATTCAAAGTACTGAAAGGAAAAAATTGTCAACGAAGAATCTTATATCAATTTAACAAAATGTAAGAAGTTTTAGCCAAAGTAATTAGGCAAGAAAAAGAAATAGAAGGCATCCAAATTGGAAAGGAAGAAGTAAAATTATCTCTGTTCACAGATGACATGATTTAATGTGTGGAAAACCCTAAAGATTACACACAAAAAAACTGTTAGAACAAGTAAACAAATTCATCAAAGTTGGAGGATACAAAATCAACACACAAAAATTAATGGCACATCTACACACTAATAATGAACAATCTGAAAAGGAAATTAAGAAAACAATTCCAGGAGCTGGCCCAGTGGCATAGCGGTTAAGTTCACATGCTCCACTTCAGCGGCCCAGGGTTTGCTGGTTCAGATCCTGGGTGTGGACCTATACACTGCTCATCAAGCCATGTTACGGCAGGTTTCCCACATATAAAGTAGAAGAAGACGGGCCCTGTGCCCATCTTCCTCCAAAAAAAGAAAGTAATTCCATTTACAATAGCATCAAAAAGAATAAAATACTTTAGAATAAATTTCACCAAGAAGACAACAGACTTCAGAAAACTACAAAATATTGCTGAAAAAAATTAGAGACACAAATAAATGAAATGAGATCTCATGTTAATAGATGACTTCATGGACACTTAATATTGTTAAGATATCAGTACTATCAAAGACAGTGTACAGATTCAATGCAATCTCTATCAAAAGCCCAACAATGTTTTTTGCAGAAATAGAAAGTCCACCCTAAAATTCACATGGAAGGGCATGGGACCTTGGATTAAAAAACAGCCTTGAAGAAGAAAAACAAAACTGAAGGCATCACACTACCTGATTTTAAAACTTACTATAAAGCTATAGCAATCAAAAGAGTGTGGTATTGGCATAAAGACAGACGTAGAAACCAATGGAATAAAATAGAAAACTGAGAAATAAATTCTCACATATATGGTCAGATGATTTTCAAAAAGTGTACCAAGACCATTCAATGAAGAAAGAAGAGTCTTTTCAACAGATAGTGCTGGGGAAACCGGATATCTAGATGTAAAAGAATGAAGTAAAACACTTATATCACACACAAAAATTAACTCAAAAAGGACCAAAAAGCAGAACTCAAGATCTAAAACTATAAAACTTTTATAAGAAAACAGGAGAAAATCCTCATGACATTGGGTTTGACAACAATTTCTTGAATATGACACCAAAAGCATAGGAAATAAAAGAAAAATAGATAAACTGGACTTGATCAAAATTCAAAACTTTTATTTTGTGCACAAAACTTTTGTGCTTCAAAGAACACTGTCAGCGTAGTGAATAGATGACCCATGAAATGATACGAAATGTTCACATATCATATATATGATGAGATTAATATCCAAATTATATGAAGAACTCCTACAACTTAACAACAAAAAAATAACAGCACAATTCAAAATTCTGCAAACGGCTTAAATAGAAATTTCTCCCAATGAGGTATACAGATGGCCAATAAGTACATGAAAAGATGCTTAACATCAGCAATCACTAGGGAAATGCAAATCAAAACCACAATGAGATACCATTTCATATCCCTTAGGATGGCTATTAACAAAACAACATAAAATAACAGTGATGGTGAGGATCCAGAGAAATCAGAACACTTGT
Organism: Equus quagga; assembly: GCF_021613505.1. NCBI lineage: Eukaryota > Metazoa > Chordata > Mammalia > Perissodactyla > Equidae > Equus > Equus quagga. Next base: position 105,434,341 of record NC_060268.1, on the reverse strand, counting down.
GCATTGCCAGTGGAAATGTAAAATGCTGCAGCCACTGTGGAAGATGGTATGGCAATTTCTCAAGAAATTAAACATTGAATTGACATATGATCCAGCCAATCTACTTCTGGGTATAAACCAAAAGAAAATTAAAAGCAGGGAATTAAACAAGTATTTCACACCAATGTTCATAGCAGTATTATTCACAATAGCCAAAAGGTGAAAACAACCCAAATGTTCATCAATGGTTAAATGGATAACCAAAATGTGGTTTATACGTACAATGTAATATTATTCAGCCTTAAAAAGGAATGAAATGACAAATGCTACAACATGGATGAAACATGTTAAACATTATGCTAAGAGAAATAAGCCAGACACAAAAGGACAAATATTGTATGATTCAACATATGAGGTATCTAGAGTAGTCAAATTCATAAAGACGAAAAATAAACTAGTGGTTACCAGGGGCTGCAGACAGCAGGAAATGGATAATTAATGTTTCATGGGAACAGAGTTTCAGTTTGGGAAGATAAAAGAGTTCTGGAATGGATGGTGGTGATAGAAGCAAAAACATTATGAATGTACTTAATGCTGCTGAACTGAACACCTAAAAATCAATACGATAGTAGTAAATTTTCTGTTATACATATTTTACCACAATAAAAAACACTCTTGTAAAATACAATTACTGGAAAAATGAACGAAGTAAAGAAAAAAAGATACATTTATTTAATGTATTTTTGCCATAATAATAAAAAGAATTTTACATCCAGCAAAACTACCTTTCAAAGATGAAGGTGAAATAAAGACATTCAGAGATTACTATAATTAAGAGAATTCTTTGCCAGCAGGTGAACCTTAAAAGAAACACTAAAGAAAATTCTTCAACATGAAGCAAGTAACATCAGACAATAATTTGAACCCACTCAGAAAAACAAAGAGGATCAGTAAATGTAATTATATAGGTAATTATAAAAGACAGTACATTTCAGGACAATTGTATGTTTTTCTCTTTTCTTTCCTTAACTGATTTAAAAGGCAATTGCATTTTATATATGTGTGTGTGTGTATACACGTATATATATAGAGAGAGAGAAAAAACTGAGAGAATTAAAGGAAGAAATAGATGATCAACAGTAATATTTAGAGACTTTAAACCCCTACATTCAATAATGGATAGTACACCAAGCAACAGATCAACAAGATATAGAATACTTGAAAAATAGTATAAAACAATTAGCCCTAACACACGTCTATAGAACAATCCACCCAACAACAGCAGCATACATATTTTTCTCAAAAGCATGTTAAACATTCCCCAAGATAGGCCATCTGAGAGGCCATAAAACAAGCCTCAAAAGATGTAAACAGAGGAAATCATACAAAGTATGTTCTCTGACCACAATGGAATAAAATTAGAAATCAATAACAGAAGGAAATGTGGGGAATTCACAAATATGTGAAACTTAAATAATACATTCCTAAATAACCAATAGGTCAAAGAATAAATCATAAAGGAAATTAGAAAATACTTTGAGCTGAATGAAAATGATGATACATCATACCAAAACTTATTAGACACAGCTAAAGCACCACTTAGAGGGAATTTTATAGCTGTAGACACCTATACTAAAAATGAAGAATAAAAAATCAAACAACTCCATCAAAAAATGGGCAGGGGATATGAACAGATATTTCTACAAAGAAGCTATACAGATGGCCAATAGGTACATGAAATGATGCTCATCATCACTGATCATCAGGGAAATGCAAATCAAAACTACACTAAGATATCAACTTATATCTGTTAGAATGGCTATAATAACCAAGACAAATAAATAACAAATGTTGGACAGGTTGTAGAGAAAAAGGAACCCTCATACACTGTTGGTGGGAATGCAAACTGGTACAGCTGCTATGGAAAACAGTATGGAGATTTCTCAAAAACTTACAAATACCATATGACCCAGCCACCCCACTACTGAATATCTATCCAAAGAACTTGAAATTAGCAATTCAAAGAGACTTATGCAGCCCTATGTTCATTGCAGCATTATTCACAGTAGCCAAGATGGGAAGCAACCTAAGTGCCTATTGACTGATGACTGGATAAAGAAGATATGGTATATATACATACACAGTGGAATACTACTCAGCCATAAAAAAGGACAAAATTGTCCCATTCACAACAACACAGATGGACCTTGAGGGCATTATGTTAAGTGAAATAAGCCAGACAGAGAAAGCCAAATACTGTATGACTCTACTCATATGTGGAAGATAAACAAACACATGGACAAAGAGATCAGTGGTTATCAGGGAGAAAGGAGGAGGGGAGTGGGTACAAAGGGTGAAGGGGCTCACCTGTAAGATGACTGACAAATAATAATGTACAACTGAAATTTCACAATGTTGTAAACTACCATAACATCAATTAAAAAAAGGATACAAAAAAGTAAAGATCTCAAATAAATAAAGAAACTTCACCTTAAGACATTATCAAAATAAGAGAAAACTAACCTAAAACAACAGACAGAAGGAAACAAGAGCAAAGTGGCAAAGAATAAAATAGAGGATGAAAATTAACAGAGAAAATCAATTAAACCAAAAGTTGATCTTTGAAAAGATGAACACAACTGAGAAACCTTCAGCAGAATAACAAGAGAGAGATTGATTAAGGGGTTCGAGGAGAGAGGAGACGCAAGTATCTAAACTCAGGAAGGAAAGAGGAACATCAGCACTGATCTGACAAAAATAAAAACGATTAGAAGGTAATACTATGAACAGCTGTATGCCAACAAATTACATAACTTAGAAGAAATGGACAAATTCTCAGAAAAACAGAAACCACCAAAGCTGACTCAAGAAGGAATAGATCTATAACAAATGAAAAGATCAAATCAATAATCAAAAAACCACCCACAAAGAAAAGCCCAACCCAGAAGGCTTTACCACTGACTACTACCAAACATTCAAGGAAGTATTAAGACCAATTCTTTACAAACTTTTCCAAAAAGTACTAGTGAAGGAACATTTCCCAACTCATTTTATGAGGCTGGTATTAACCTGATAGCAAACCAGAAAAAGACATAATAATAAAACTAAAGATCAATATCTCTTATGAATACAGTCACAAATATTCTCAGCAAAATACTAGCACTGAATCCAGCAAGATTAAATAGAAGAAAAAGTAGTATACATCATAACCAAGTGAGCTTTGTCTAGGATTGGAAGGCCAGCTTAACTGAAAATGAGCTAAAGTAACACTCCATATTAATCGAATATAGGAGAAAAACTGAATGATACCTTAATTGATGCAGAAAAGAAGCATTTAATACACTCCAACACCTTTTCGTGATAAAACACTAAAAAACAACAGGAATAAAAGGAACTTTCTCAATTTGGTAAAGGGCACCTATGAAAATACCACAGCTAATATCATACTTAATGATGAAAGACCAGATATTCACCCCTTAAATTAGGAACAAACAAGGATATCTGCTTTCACCACTTCCATTCAACCTTGTACTGGAGGTTCTGGAGAAGGCAATTAGGCAAAAAAAAAAAGAAAGTAAAGGCATTTAGACAGATGAATAAGAAGTAAAACTATTTCTATCCTCACATGACATAATCTTGCATAAAAGGAATACACACACACATATGCACAAACACACACACACAAAACCATTAGAATTAGTAAATTAAGTTTAGTAAGTTTGTGGGTTATAAAATTAATGTAAATAAATCAAATATTTTTCTATATACTAGCAATGAACAATCTGACAATAAAGCTAAGCAAACAATTCTATTTACAGTAGCATCAGAAAGAATACAATATCTAGAAATAAATTTAACCAGGGCAGAGAAAGACATGTACACTGAAAACTATAAGATAACGATGAAAGAAATTAAAGACACAAAAAAATAGAAAGGTATCCCATGTTCTTGGATTGGAAGAATTAATATTGTGAAAATGTCCCTTCAGCCCAAAGTGATCTACAGAGTCAGTGCAATCCCTATCAAAGTCCCAACAGTATTTTTCACAGAAATAGAAAAAACAATCCTAAAATTTGTATGGAACCATGAATAGCTGAAACAATCTTGAAAAAGAAGAACAAAGATGGCGACATCACACCTCCTGATGTGAAACTATATTACAATGCTATAGTAATCAAAACAGCATGGTACTGGCATAATAATAGACACATAGACCAATGGAACAGAATAAAGAGTCCAAAAATAAACCCGCATACGCTCAGTCAAATAACCTATGACAAGGGTGCCAAGAATATACAATGGGGAAAGAAAAGTCTCTTCAATAAATGATGTTGGGGAAACTGGATATTCACAGCAAAAGAATGAAAGTAGACCCTTATCTTACACCACTTACAAAATTAACTCGAAATGGATTAAAGACTTAATCGTAAGACCTGAAACCAAAACCATAAAACTCCTAGAAGAAAACAGAGGGTAAAAGCTCCTTGACATTGGTCTTGGCAATGATTTTTGGATACAACACCAAAAGCACAAGCAACAAAAGCAAAAATAAACAAGTGGGACTACATCAAACCAAAAAGCTTCTACACAGCAAGGGAAACAATTGACAAAATGAAAACGCAATGTACCAAATGGAAGAAAAAATTTGCAAACCACATATCTGATAAAGATTTAATATCCAAAATATATAAGGAACTCATACAACTCAACATCAAGAAGAACAAACAACCCGATTAAAAACATGGGCAAAGGATATGAATAAACAGTTTTCCAAAGAAGACATACAGATGGCCAACAGGTACATGAAAAGATGCTCAACATCACTAAGCATCAGGGATGCAAATCAAAACCACAATGAGATCTCACCTCTCGCCTGTTGGGATGGCCATTATCAAAAAGTGAAGAGACCAGTGTTGGCCAGGGTGCAGAGAAAAGGGAGCCCTTGCACACTGTTGGTGGGAATGTAAATTGGTGCAGCAACTACTGAAAACAGTATGCAGGTTCCTCAAAAAATTAAAAATAGAACTACCATATGATCCAGCATCCTTACTTCTGGGTATATATACAAAGGAAATGAAATCAGGATCTCAAAGAGGTATCTGCATTCTGATGTTCACTGCAGTAGTATCCGCAGTAGCCAAGATATAGAAACAACCTAAGTGTCTGTCAATGGATGAATGGATAAAGAAAATGTGTTGTGTATGTATATATATATAATGAAATACTAGTCAGCCATAAAAAAGAAGGAAATCCTGCCATTTGCAACAACGTGGATGGACCTGGAGGACACCATGCTAAGTTAAATAAGCCAGACACAGAAATTAAATACTGTATGATCTCACTTACATGTGGAATCTAAAAGTGTCAAACTTTTAGATTAAGATTTTTAGAACCGGAGAGTAGAGTTTACCAGAGGCTCGGGGTGAGAAGAATCGTGAGATGTTGGTCAAAGGGTACAAACTTTCAGTTATAAGATGAATACGTTCTGGGGATCTAATATACAGCTATAGTTGTTCATCACATAGTTGATAACCATAACAACATAATAATAATATAGTTAGTTATTAACTATAGTTAATAATACTGTGTTGTACACTTGAAATTTGCTGACAGAGTAGATCTTAAGTGTTCTCACCACACCAAAAAAAATATGCTAACAATGTGAGGTGATGGATATATTAATTGGCTTGATGTGTTAATTGCCTTGATTGTGGTAATCACATCACAATGTATCTGTATATCAAACCCTTATGTTGAACACCTCAAATATATACAATTTTTTAGTTGTCAATTATACCCTAATAAATCTGGGGGGGGAACCAAAAATAAATAAATAGCTTTCCTTCAAAAAACAGGATAAAATATTTAGGAATAAATTTAACAAAAAAGTACACTGCAAACTACAAAACATTATTGAAATAAATTATAAAAGATTTAAATAAATTGAAACATATCTCATGTTCCCGGTTCAGAACACTTTATATTGTTAAGATAGCAATATCTCCAAACTGATCTACAGCTTCAATGTAATCCCTATCAAAATACTAGCTTGGGTTTTTTTTTTTGCAGAAATTGACAAGTTGATCCTCTAATTTATTTAAAATATAAATAGCCAACATTCTTGAAAGATAGCCAAAACATTCTTGAAAAATAAAGAACAAGGGTGGATTCACACTTCCCAATTTCAAAACTTGCCAATAAGTTACAGTAATTGAGACACATCACACTGACATACGATACACATATTGGTCAATGGAATAGAATTGAAAGTCCAGAAATAAACCCCTACATTTATGGTGAATTGATTTTTTTCTAAGGTACCAAGATAATTCAATGGAGAAAGAATTGTCTTTCCAACAAATTATGCTGGACAACTAAAGATTCATATGCAAAAGAATGAATTTTTTTAATGGGTCCCTATATCACAGCATACATAAAAATGGGCAAAATGGATCATCAGTCTAAACGAAGAACTAAAACTATAAAATTTTTAGAAGAAAACATAGGAGTAAATTCTTGTGATCTTAGTATAGGCAACAGTCTTTTAGAAATGCTACTAAAATTACAAGTGACAAAAGAAAAAATATATAAATTGGGATTACTCAAAATTAAAAACTTTCGTGCTTCAAACATAACCATCAAACAAGTGAAAAGACAAGCCACAGAAGCAACAAAATATTTGTAAACAATATAGTTGATAAGGTACTTTTATCCAGGATGTAGGAACACTTACAACTCCATAATAAAAAGATAAATAAGCTAATTTTTTAAATGAGTCAAAGATCTGAATACACATTTCTCCAAAAAAGATATACAAATGGCCAATAAGCATGTGAAAAGATGCTCAGCATCATTAGCCATTAAAGAAGTGGAAATTAAAACCACGAGATACCACTTCACAGAGAATATAATGTGTTGGAGAGGATGTAGAGAAAATGGAAACTTATAAATTGCTGATGAAACGTAAAATGGTACAGCCACTTTTGAAAACAAACCGGCATTTCCTCAAAATGATCAACATAGAGTTACCATATGATCCAGCAATTCCAGTCCTAGTTATCTCCCCAAGAGAAATGAATACATACGTCTACACAAAAATGTATGCATGAATGTTCATAATAGCCCAAAAGTGGAAACAACTCAAATTTCCATCATCTGATGAATGGATAAACACAATGTGGTACATTCATAAAATGGAATACTATTCAGCAACAAAAGAAATAAAGTACTGACACATTCCACAATATGGATGAATCTTGAAAATATTATGCTATGTGATAGAAGCCCGTCACAAAAGATCACCTATTGTATGATTCCATTCATATGAAATGTCCAGAACAGGTAAATCTATAAACACAGAAAGTAGGTTAATGTTTGCCCTGGCTGGAAAGATGAGGAGGTAACGAGGTGACAAAAATATACTAAAACTGATTGTAGCGATGGTCTTGCAACCATCTGAATATTACTAAACACCATTGAATTGTACACTTCAAATGAGCGAATTGTATGGTATGCTAATTACATCTCAATGAAGCTGTATAAAGGAAGGAAGGAAAGAAGGAAGGAAGAAAAGGAAGCAAGCATTGATGGTCTTTAAGTAAGGCAGTGAGATGATCCTATCCATGTTACAGGGAAACAATTCTGATTAGAGAATCGGAGCGGGAGGGGGCAGTCAGACTAGAGGCAAAGGGCTTAGGTGGGAAGCTGTTGTGACAATCCATACAGGAGATGCTGAAAGCCTGAACCAGCACAGAGACAGTGAGGACAAGACGTAGAGATGTTCTGGAAACTATCCCATGATAGCAAAGTTTCTGTAAAGCAAACATTTCATTTTCTGCATGAGTATAAATTACTGCAGTCCTTGGGAAAGTAGCTTAACAACGTGTTACAAAGGTCTCAAAATGTTCATATACTTTGGCCTATTCTTAAGTCCTTATCTTAAGGAAAACTTTTTTAAATGTTTTAAGCACAAGATACGTACTATATAGCATTATTTATGAAGGAAAGCAATCTAAACACCCAATACTAGTGGACTGATTAAGGAAATGGTGGTATATCCATGTAATTGAATATTACACAGTCGTTAAAATATATAAAAAGTGAAATTACATAGGAAAATATGTCATAATATTAAGAAAAACAGAAATTTGACATGAAATTGCACATACAATGCACTCTTAATGGTGTAAAAATGTCTGATGTGAAGAATTTTCACTAATTGCTTTTTCTGCTTGTTGTTATGAATTTTGTTTCTGTACCAAACTTTTCTATATTTTCAACATTTTCTACAATGATAGGTCACTACTTTTGTCAAAAGAAATATATTGTATTTTGTTTTTTAAAGAAAAATAATAGCCATTTTATTCTTAAAGGACAAACGCACAGCCATCCTTCACACCTCCTCCAGGGTTTCCTGGAGTACTATCTTGCCTGGTAGGGGTCACGTTCCACTTTTGTGCTGTCTTCATCCATCTCATCTCAACTATGCCTTTCATGTCCTACAATTTGATTCCCCAAGAACCCCTTTGCTGTCTGTCTTTTGATGAATAAAGCCAGTCCCACTGAAATCTGCCCTCCCCTCCACCCATAGAGGTGGAATGACAGGTACCCCTCTCTGCCCAGAGTGGTGGTCCTGCCAGGCACAGGAAGCAGCAGGATTTGCCATGAGGTAGAGCCCAGGCTCCCAGAAATGGTGAGCCTACCTTTGGCCTGCCTCTGCCCATGCCTAAAAATGAGTGTACAAAGCAGGTGACTTGACATACCCACCACCTCAAATGGAAGGAACCTATTTTTCAATTTTAGCTCATTTCATGACTGAATGACCACCACAGTCTGAGCCAGTTCTGAAGTTGGGGGACGGGAGGGTGATGGTGGGAATGAGGGTGTGGGGGAGGTGTAGGCGAACACAGAAGACTTTTGAGGTCAGGTCGCGGCAGTGGACAGCTGACCACCGGCGGGAAGCTTCCCTCTGGCGCACGCCTTCCACTAACATCCCTTCCAGGCCTCTGTCCACCGCCAGTTAGCACGCCTCCAATTACTCTGCCGGGCAGCCTGTTCCCCAGGTACCGGCTCTAACCCCTGGAACCTTCTTGCTGTGGAGTCCATCTTCTTCCCTAGGACTTCCAGCCATTGGTCCACTCCCATGAGTCATCTCCAAACAAGCCTGACTCCTTTCCCACCACGCACCCAGCCTCCTGGCCCCCGAGTTTCTTCAGCCCCTCGCCTCCCAAGAGCGCTGACCTGCTCCAAACAACCTCTAAGTGGCCACACGTGGGTTTTCTTGTCCTGGCCTCCCTCTCTCTGGCTGCCCTGCCTCCCATTATACACTAACAATCTCGAGGCCTGAGCATGGCAGGCATCTGACTCACCTCGGTGCCCGCCTGCACCCGGCCCAGAGTGACATTCAACCAAGCCTGTGTAAGAAGTCAATGCTGACAAAAGTCTCTGCGTTGCAGATTCCACCCTCAGTATCAGCTGGCCTCCTCCAGGAAGCCTTCCTGACTCACCAGGTGGGTTCCTCTTCCCGCGGTAGACTCCCAGAGCATCGCTGCTCTAAGTAGCCACAGCGGGAGTAGTTGCCGGGGTCGTGCGGCCTCACCTCACACTGAGAATTTGGTGAGAGCAGGGACTATGTCTCGTTTCCTAGCGTTCCCGGGAGCCCAACCCCAGAGCCATACAAGAGCCTGGCACCGAGGGATACCGAGGCAGGAAAGATTGGTGAAGAGTGGTAACAATGAATGAGAGACCGAGCGAATGGATGGATAGATGGATGAGGGGACGGGACGGCAGCTTAGGCTGCCCGGGTCCCCTGACTGCTGAAACAGACACCAAGCCGAGGAGGTGAGACGCAGGAATGGGTGACATCTACGTGTCCGAGGCGGGTCCCATCCGGTCAGAGCTGCAGGAGGGCGGGGCGGGGGCGGGGCTGGGGGGGTAGGAGGGGGGCCTGGGCCGGGGGGGGGGGCGGGGCCAGGCCCGGGGCCAGGGCGGGGGGGGGGGGGGGGGCGGGGCCTGGCCGTGGGCGGGGCGGGGGGGGGGCGGGGCGGGGGGCCGGAGGCGGGGTCCGGGCCCTGGCGGTGGGAGGAAGAAAGCAGCCGGGTCGGCGAGGCGCGGACGCTAGGGGACAGGCGCGGAAGCTTCGGACGCTCGCTGAGCCCACGGCCCGTGGCGCTCGCTTCCCGCCACCATGCCCTCCTACACCGTCACCGTGGCCACCGGCAGCCAGTGGTTCGCTGGCACCGACGACTACATCTACCTCAGCCTCGTGGGCTCCACGGGCTGCAGCGAGAAGCACCTGCTGGACAAGCCCTTCTACAACGACTTCGAGCGTGGCGCGGTGAGTGCGCGCGGCCGGGGCGGGCTGGGGGCGCCCGGGACCCGGCGGGCGGCAGAGGCCCAGCGCGGGGAGAGCCTTCCATCCCCTCTGGGCGGCCGGGATCGGGTTGGGGCGCGTCCCGAACCCCGTCAGGGCGGCTGGGACCCCAGGTCGGGGGCGAGGCGCTTCCAGGGTGAGGTCTGCAGGGGGCTGCGCTTCTCCCCTGGGAGCAGAAGGTGTAAAGCTTGCTCTCATTTCACAGATGGGGACCCAAGGCTCTGAGAGGCCCCTTAACTGGGCGAGTGCTGCGGGCAGCATTACTCGTGCCCCCTTTCCGCGGGTCGTCAGGGTGGAGGGGTGTGCTCACGGAGCCTGCGGGTCCTTGCTCTGCTGTGAAGCACAGGTGGCACCTCGGAGCAGCTGCGAGCTGTGGGGAAAAAGCGCAGGTCTGGGGGCCTGCGTTCCCTCTCGGCCTGATCCCTAGCCCACTCTGTTCCCTCTCTGGGCCCCAGTTTCCCCAAATGTAAAATGGAAGGGCTGGCTTCAGGCCGGCCCAGGAGTCCTGGGTGAGCCCAAGCCCAGCTGGTGCCCCAGAGTGGCGCTAGCCCATGTCTTCTCACCTGGGGAGCTCACATTCTCAGGACAGAGGGATTTAGAAGGAAGGACCAAGCGAACCCAAACAAGGAGAAGCCTTTTGCAGACCTGGAGGTTGTCACTGGCTCCCAGCAGAGTGCACACTAGGGTACACTTCCACCCGAGGTGTGAGGCTCAGTGGAGGAGGAAGAGGGAAACGGGCTTCCCCCTCCCTCCTCACTAGAGACCCGGGAGCTGTGGGAGTTCAGGGAGCAAAGGGAGCTGGTGTGTGTGACACCTCTAGTCTGTGGTGCCAGGTGCTATGTGAGGCTGTGCACAGGTGGCCTCATTTAGAAGCAGGTTCCTGATGCTGACCTGGGCGTGAATTCCAGCCTGATGGCTTTCTCTATGAACATGGCAGGTCCTCACCAAGCACACAGTGATGTGCCCAGCCCAGTGGCAAGCACATAGGAGGAGCATTAGATGACTATTGTGATAACCCCAAGACGCTGCAGGTGCCCAGGGAATATCTGTTCCCTTCCACCACCTCCAGCCCCTGACCTGGACCAAAAAGATTTAGACTTCGCAAAGCTGTCACCACTTAGTTGGTTATGAGGTGGAAGCATATGAAATTGCTCATAGCTGACTTTGACAAAGAAAAGTGGCAATTTTCTTGTGGTTCAACCAAATACGTCTTGGATAAAATTCATGAAGTATGTTTTAGGTCTGCAGAGCCTAAAGTAAGTAAATAATAGTCCACTCCTTTTCGGAATTCCAAACTCAAAGCGGGCTTGATCCCTACCCAGGAGCCTCAGAACTTCCCTCTAAGCTGGCCTGGCACTTAGCAAAATTCAGCATATTAACCTGGCCTGAGCGCCTTTCTCTTCAAGGGGGTCAGGTGTTGAGTATAAGAATCTATTGTTTGATTTCCCCAATCAGGGAACTGGCCCTGAGGACAGTGGTGCGAAGGCCTAATGAGTCTTCTGCTGGGGATGACACCCGCTGCCATTTCTGAAGCACCTTCACTTATTCCCATTATTTCATGGATTCCGCCAACACTCGGGGAGGAGGAAAGGGTACAGACTACTTCCCTTTTATAAGTGACCACCGTGGGCCCCGTTCTCCACACACCACACAGGCTGGGCTCACACTGGGCAGCACAAGGCACCCCACGTGTGGCTTCTCCCTGGAGAAGACAGAGTGGTGTGGCCCTAACAGGTCGTTGGAGGAGGGGTGAGACCCTGCTCTGTTCATTATTCCCTCCCTCTATTCTGGCTTCGCCACCCTGAGAATTCATTCAAATGACACTGTGATTAAACACCTCAGTGAGAGTCCCAGAAACAAATTTCAGGAGCGATTTGCATGTCACATTTCCATTGAGGTGAGAGAGGGCAGGTCAGGGGGGGCTGCTGCACTGCAGAGGAGTCAGCCGGCTCCCACAGGCTCTTTGAAAAAACCAGCTTTTGAGAAAGTTCCTGTTGATGCAAAGTTACTCCACACTTTGTCTTGCACATCTCAGAGCTACTTCCTCATGGTCCAGCCAGTGTCCCTTTAAGGTCAGTCTGTCCCTTAGAGGAAATACTTGGTAAGAAAGTACGGCTGTTTCATTTGACACTCATGCACCACATAATGTTTCGGTCAAAGAGCTTTATACACAGTGGTCCCACAAGATTACTACCATAGAGCTGGGTGTGTGGTAGGCTACACCATCTAAGTTTGTGTAAGTGCACTCTATGATGTTCGCACAATGACGAGATCGACTAATGACGCGTTTCTCAGAACCAGAACGTATCCCTGTTTAAGAGACGCATGACTGTACTCAGGAAAGTGCTACAGTCAATATGGTTAACACAGTAACCGTAACAACAATAAAGACTATTTCCGGGCAACCAATTCAGTCATTTCCAGGTCATTGGCAGATAACACCCCCAGTTCTCCATGCACAATTCAGTCAAATAATGCACAAGACTGAATTTTTTCTCAATATGTTGGTCACAAATCCCTGATTATTCTCCTCAGCGTTCTTCACAGTGATTCAGGACCCCAGGACTGGGAATCCCAACCCCTCCAGGTGCGATTCTCTGGTAGATGGTCACACCTTCACTGGCTCCCCTCGGTCTGCTGCAGAAAGCCCAGACTGTGGACTCGAACAGCCCAGAGTCCAGCCCAAGTCTAAGCGCATTTGACAAACTGACTTGTTTCTTTCACTCTGAATTTAAAGTAATTCCAGTTGGATCGGATGACTTTAGTCTTTATTGTTGTTACGGTTACTGTGTTAACCATATTGACTGTAGCACTTTCCTGAGTACAGTCATGCGTCTCTTAAACAGGGATACGTTCTGGTTCTGAGAAACGCGTCATTAGTCGATCTCGTCGTTGTGCGAACATCATAGAGTGCACTTACACAAACTTAGATGGTGTAGCTTACCACACACCCAGGCTCTATGGTAGTAATCTTGTGGGACCACTGTGTATAAAGCTCTTTGACCGAAGATTTCTGGGAAGTCCTACTTGACCCATTTTCGTTCCATGACAACACTTTTAGGAAAGCTTAGGGCAATAGAGTGATGTTTAATATATTGTCCTTGAATATATTCAGTCAGTGTAAATGAGTCTTATAACTATATATACTTCTTAAATATATTCAGTGAATATTCTTATATTCATGAAGAATACATTCCAGAATACCTCCTTCTCGAGAATAAGAACATATTAATGAAGAATAAATATTTCCTTATCCTGAATCTCTGTCTCTATCCCCATCTTCCCTTTGTCTCATCTCTTCCCTACATTCTGCCTCCTCTTCCTCCTCCTCATCCTTCCTCTACTCCCTATTCCCACAATCCCCTAATACCCCATTTCTCTCTGCTTTTCTGCTCCACTTTCTCCCTACCTCTCTCTCTCCCAGTCTCCCCCAGCTCCTCCTCCTCTGCGCCCTCATTCCCCGGCTCTCTGTCCTGCACTTTCCCCTCTCTGCTCCTCAGTCTCCCTGACTACTGCCCCCTTTCTCCCTCTCTCTGCCCCTTGCTCTCCCCTGCTCGTCCTTGTAGTCTCCCCTCTCTCTTGTCTACCCCTTAATCTTCCTCTCTCTCTGCTCCACAGCCTCCTCCTCTTCCCTCCCACTCCCCATCAGCTCCCCTGCCCCAAGATGAGCATCCCAGGCAGGGCCACATCATGACTGTCCTTGCTCCAGCAGAGAGAGCCCTCTCCCTGTCCCAGCAGGAGCAGGGATCTGGGGCAGAGACCAATGAAACCTTTCTTAAAATGCTGATATAAAGATCAAATGAAAATTGACCAGCTAACACTTTGCTGAAATACTCAAAAGCCTTAAAACCATATATCCAATATAGAATTGAGAGCAACAAGCGAAATCAGCAAACTGGCCCTTCCATGAAATGAGGCTGATGAATTGCATGTTTCCCTGCCTCCATGTCTTTCTGCAGCATCTGACCACTGCACCTGATACCTCTGCCCCAAGGAACTCCATGCTCCAGCCTCTGCCTTCCGTGTGCGAATTCCACACCCGAGGGAATTGCTCTAAGTTCCCTACATCTGAAATGCCCCGCCCACCTCTTCTCCTTCCCACTCACCTCACCTCTGAAATCTTACCAGCTCATATGAGCTGCCTCACATGCCGTCTCTTATGAAACTTTTCCATGTCCTTCCACCCCACCCCATGTAGCCTCTTCATACTCAATCAAGAGGCTGAACCAGGGCTCAAAGCCGGGTCATCTAGCTTCCAGTCCAGGGCTTTTCCCACAATGAGACCGCGGGGAACAGGGGCAGCAGCCGGGGCTGGGCCATTACACAGGTGTGGATTCTAATCTTGGGACCACCAGTTACTCATAGCACAGTAACTGCCTGACCTCTCTGGGCCTCAGTTTCTCTCTGTAAAATGGGATAATCTCCCACTCAGCCATGCATATGTACTGTATTTATTGTGGGCCTGTTATGGGCCATTCACTGTTAATATTGTTCACCTTACAGAGTAGACATGAGAAGTCAATGTGTCACAGCAAATAGATGACAAACACAGCATGTGCCCAGCATACTGACCCACAGAGAGGAGGGAAGGAGGTCATCACACCTTGTAACTCTGTGTACTTTCCTAAGGCCTGACATTGCTGTTTAATGTACATGACCCTAAGATCTTCCTGGAGGCCTTTCTCTATCCTCTGTGACTCTCCAGTAGTGGCTTTCTTGGATGCCTGAGCCGCAGTCACCAGACTTTGTCCCTGAGACTACCTGAATTGGGTTGGACCGAACTCCTTGGAGCCTGGTTCACCTCCTGTAGTACCCGGCCTGAAGCCAAGGTCAGCCAGAGACAAGCCACACTGCAGGCCTGTCCCTCTCTCCTTGCCAAAGACACTGTCAGATGGCATATTGAGTCCCTGTAAGTCTGTCCAGTCTGTTCATCCTGGGTGAAACTCCAGGGCCCTCTACCAAGCACCTGCAAGGGTGGGTTGAGAAGGGGGACCTAGAGGGTCCCATTCTCCTGTGACTGCATCACAGGTGTGCTGAAGGGGGACCCCACTGTCCCATTCCCTCAGAGAAGCTGCTTTATCTCTCCCTTGTTGGTCACCACCCACAGCTGCACGTCTGACCCTCTCTCTGAGAATCCCCCAGTCCTGGTGAGGCTCCCTTAGCCTCATCCCCCTTCTCTTTGTATTCCAAGGGGCTGGGCTCCTTCCTGCCATAAGAGTGCCCACCTCAGATGCTCATGGTGCCTGTTACTTTAGAATGACTGTCCTCTTCCCCATCACCCCAGCCTTCCTGGCATCCACCCCCAGACACCTTCAGCCCCCTCCAGCCCCTGGAACCACAAGAAAACCACTTCCCCTGGAGCAGCCTCTCCCAGCCCCAGCCTCACCACACTCTGACTTCCTTTTGCTCAGACTGCCCTGCCAACACCAAGAATGCCCCTCCCCTACCCCCATTCTCACTCTGGCCTCAGAGCCCCTTCTCCAACCCCACAGCAATTCCCTCCAGGTTTTGAGCCAAGAGGTTTGAGCTCATGAACTCAGTTTCTTTCTCCCACATCTACTTCTGGCTACTCAATTGGGCAGGTGTAGTCAAGGATGGACTGCAGTGTGGGGACCCAGGCTAGCTCATGGCTGCTCGCAGGCTGTATGGAGCCTGACGCCCTATGACCCCCAGGAGTCAGGGAGGGAGGACCATGTGGTTCTGATAGACACAGCAGCTGATGGCCTGTGCCCTTGGAAAAAGCAGCCCACTCAGACATCATGTCATTTGGATCTCTCAGTGGTCCTGCGAGCCAGGCATTATTTATCCTTGATAGGTGAAGAAACAGAGCCTCAGGGAATGGAGCAATTTGCTGAGGCCCATGGTCAGTCACTCTGGTGCTGGGATGTGAATTCAGGGCCCCCTGAGGCTGGCAGTGCTGTCTTGACACTGGGCTCAGCTTGTCCTCTGCCCCTCACTGCCCTCCCCTGATGCTCCTGGGTGGGAATCTCTGCCTTGGCCTCACAGAGAGCTGAGGTCTCTGTAGATCCCCAAGGCAGGCGGGGCCCAGAGTGGGGTGGACCCTGCAGATAGCCAGTCCTGGGCCACCCAGTCCCCACTCTGCTTCTCCAGATGGACATTGGGCCTCTTGCCCCATCAGAGCCTTCCTGCCCTGGCCCCCTCATGCCTCAGATCCGGGGTCTCCCTTCTCTCCCTGCCCCCTAGAAGCCACCCAACAGGCGCTGCATCCTTCCTTCCCTCCCCCTCCTCCCCGCTCCTCAGGTCGCCTGCCCCTCCCTGGGACTCCTCTCCCAACTCTGCATCCCTGGGCCTGCCGGCTTCTCCCCAAGGGTCAGCACAATACAGAGGTCCCATAGGCCCTGGGGGTCAGTACTTTCAGGCCTCCCCAGGCCTCCTTTCACTGCTCTCCTGCACGACAGACTATGGGGCAGGAGGGGGTTTCATCCTGCAGGATGGGGCATTCGGCAGGACAGATGAGCTTGTGCACCTGTTAGGGACTTGGAAATGTCATCCCAGCACACAGGACTGGCTCCTCAGAGACTGTTTCTAACTGGGGACCCAGGCCCAGACCACAGGGCACGGGGAGGGGGCTTCTGCTTTCTAACCGCAGCGTCTGGCATCTTCGGCAACCACAGCACGCGAGCTGCTCACTGTGCTCTGAGACAAGAGGTTTGCTGAAATATCCAACTTCCCATTCCTCTTGTGAAGTCCTCCCAGGGGTTCTTCTGGCAGGTTGGTGGGAGAGGGTTGGCAATAGGGATGCATGGGGTCATGTGCAGGATGACCACCCCTCCCCTCCATTTACTTCAGTATCATGCTGACAACTCTGGGTTCTGCTGGCAAGGAAGAAGTTCAAGGATTGGTGAAATCTGGCTTAGAAATTGCCTTGGGAAGGAATTGGATCCAGGGCTTCTCAAACCTGCTGGTCTTCAGAACGCCTAATGCAATGCTTGAGGCGTCGTCCTTCCTTGCCATTGAGAACTGCAGACACACAGACCATCCAGGAGCCACGGGGCAGCGAGAGTTGCCCAGCACTGCCACTGTGCCCGCCTGTCTTCTGGAGGAACGAGCCTCGCAGCACAGGGTGCTGAGCAGCTCAGTCCCAGGGGCCTGAGGGGCAGCGCTGCACATGGCGTGGGGTAGCACCTTTCACCAGCAAGGCCAGCCTCCACCCATGGCCATGCCCCAGACAGAGGGGGAACTGCTTGGTCTGAGTTCCTCGGCATCACTGCGGCTCAGTGAATTGCAGATGCCCCAGGAGGACTTGAATCCATGCAACTTCGCTTAGACCTGAGCCTCCCCATTTTCACTCAGTTATTCACGCCACTGAGAACGAGAGAGAGGTGGAGAGGCTGTACTGGAATTCCAGCTCTGCCACTGAATAGCTGAGATGGGACTTACTGAGACTCATTATCTTCGTCTGTGACACGGGTCATAACCCGCCCCCTCCTCCCAGGGTTGTTGTGGGGATCCATTGCCATCTTCAGCACGCCCTTTGAAGGTTGTAAAGGGTCACCCCTGTGTGTGAGGGCCAGTTTTCCCCCCTGGCCTGTCAGGGTGGAAAGGCCAGCAGCCTCGCTGCCCTCCTTGTGAGTGGGGGCAGCGGAAGAGGACCCTCACTGCACAGCCTAGCAGAGGGGACTCCTGCCTGCAGTCTCTGCCTCCTCCAGCCTGAGGACGTGCAGACAGCAGAATGTCCCTGTCCAAGCAGGGCCAGCCCTTACTCACTAGACTTCCATCTCTGTCGCCCAGGGCACAGCACAGAGCCTTGCTAAATGAACTAAGGGGTGATACAAACGCTCGGAGGACCCCAATGGGCTGATTTGCCTTTTCTCCTCAGGTTGATTCTTATGATGTGACAGTGGATGAAGAGCTGGGCGACATCCACCTGGTCAAAATCGAGAAGCGCAAGTACTGGCTGCATGACGACTGGTACCTCAAGTACATCACACTGAAGACGCCCTCCGGGGACTACGTGGAGTTCCCCTGCTACCGCTGGATCACGGGCGAGGGCGAGATCGTCCTGAGAGATGGCCGAGGTGAGCTGCTCAGGCCCCTTCCACTCCCTGGGCTTGCCAGGAACCGAGAGGGCTTGCTGACCACCTTCCTCAAAGAACTATATTCACGGGAATAATGACAATGCTGTCATGGGTTGAGCACCTGCCCTATGCCTCGATGCACCTGCAGAAGGCATGACCTTCCTCAGGGTGCTCATGAGCCCCAGGCTCAGAGACTGGAGTGTGAGGCCCCAGGCACATGGCCAGCCATGTTGTCCCTCTGTGCTATGGTCCTTCAGGGGGAAGATTATGACCCCCTTTTTGTCAGATGGTAACTAGGGTCCCTAGTAACAAATACCCCTGGGACATACCCCTACATGGGCAGCTCTCCAGGTGTCAGGGAAGTGGCATCACTGGCCAGATTCACAGACACCCAGGCCCGGACTGCCCTCTGTGAGGTCACAGTAGAGCCTGGGCTCCAGGGCACCCCACAGGGAGGGGCCATGGGCAGGCCTGATGTTCACAGTCACCAGTTGTTAAACCTGAAGTCCCATGTTTTGCTGAAAGAGAAAAGAACCTAAAATCTGCCCTCTTAAACAAGACCCTCAAATGTGCAGACACCCATCTGGGCCTTCCTCAGGAGGCCAATCTTCATAAGAGACGCAGCTGGCCTGGTATGGAGGCGGAGAGAAGAGGCAGATGGCAGAGGTCAGCTGAGGCCGCTCTCCCTCTGAATGGCTCCTCCTTGCACACTAGCCTCTTCACATGCATGAGTCCAATCCAGGTCTAGGTTCTGCCTTACTTCAAGTCATGGCCTTTCAGTTTGCTCACACTCTAATCCTGGAAGGATGTGTCTTTAGATGCCATGCATCACTAGAATAACGAGAAAGAGAAGAGCTGCTTCTACCGGTGGCACCATTGAACGCCTCCTAGTTGACATTGCATTCTCTGTCGCTTGTCCATTGTTCTTCACAGAAGTTCACTGGGGTCAGTAAAACAAGAGTATTACCTCCATTTTTTAACTGAGAAAACAGAGACCAAGGAGGAAAAAGTTCCTCTCTACCTGGTGTTTCTAAACTTTCAGGCCACGTCCCATTGTTTCTGACATGGAATTTAACTTAAGACACCAAGTTCCAAGAATATTCCTGAACTAAATGATTGGGGCTAGGAGTTTTGTCCCCTGATCTCATGGCAGGAAAAAGATCACAAGATTCACTTTGTCTTTTGGTTGGCCAGAATGTGGAAGGCTGTAGACGGGGCACTTTTCCTTTTCCAGTGGTTGGAAAAACACTAGCTCCAAATCTCCCTCCTGCCCCTCTCACCCACCGTCTCAGTTGTAGAGTCCTTCTTCCCACAGACCCTGAATCTCTTTCCAGTAAAAAACGTATGGCACATTCAGATTGGGATATTTAGGAAGGTGTAGGCCAGTGTGCAGGGCCATTAGCACTGCTAGTCCTGGATGGGGAGAGAGAATGCCAGAACAATCCAGAGGGGTGTGTCCTGGAGACCGAGCTCCCTTGGGAGGAGCTGAGGCCCCCAGCAGAGATGCAGATAGTGGGGGAGACACTCAGAGAGCAGATGGGGAATCAGTGTCCTCTCTTCACTGTCGCCATGCCCCCCGCTCTCTGGTCAGGGTTCCCAGTGGCTGAACCCAACGTGAAGCCCATTGATGCAGTTCATTCCAGTTGAGGACAAGATCAGGGACCTTCAGGGACAGGACAAGGTGAAGGGTGGGTCTAGAGAGGGGCACATGAAGCTATCCAGCTTGTTCCACTTATCTATCACTGTGTAACAAACTTAGTGGCTTTAAGCAGCCATTTTATTTTGCCCATGATTTTGTGGGTCAGGAATGTGGGAAAAGCTCAGCTGGGCAGTTCATCTGTGAGTCATAGGGCATCAGCTGGAGGCTGGGGCAGTTAGGGCTAGAGGATTCACTTCTAAGATGGTTCTTCTCTCACATGTCTAGTGCCTCAGAGCTCCTTGGTGTCTCTCCCTCCACATGACATCTCATTCTTTAGGGCTTCTCCATGGAGCTGAGGCTCCTCACAGCTTGGTGGTCTCAGGGTATTAGCACTTCTTATGTGGCAGCTGGTTTCCAAGAGCAAGTATTCCAGGCGACTGTGGAAGCTGCCAGTTTCCTCACACCTGAAAACTGTCACAGTGTAACTTCCACCGTATTCTATTGGTCCAAGCAGTCACAGAGCCCACCTCGACTCAAGGGGGACTTAGACCCCACCTCTCGATGGAAGGAATGTCAAAGAGCTTGTGGCCATCTTTAATTCACCACATGGCACAATAACCAGTCCTTTGGACAGCCTGGAAATGAGGGGGTCCAGCCTACAAGCGATTCAATCACTCGCCACATGATAACCTCTGAAATCTAATATTTCACCACTGCACCATGGGTGAACAGAAAAGTCCGAGGCTGTCACTGTGGTCCCAGAGATCCAGAGCATCTCTGTGAAGGGACAGCTTCATTAAGGCACAAGTATCAGTCTTTTGGAATCTGCCCCTGAGCTCTGCTGCAGTCAGTCCAGGCTTTGTCACCTGCCATGTTCCTGGAAGTCTGGCAGTCACTGGGGTAGAATGTTCCAACACGCTCAGGGCCAGGAGAAAAGGAGCTATATGCCTCTTGAAACTTGGCATGTTGCAATTCTGCGTGTCTTGACTTATTCATACCACTGAAGCTGGAGAGATGCAACTCCTCAGAGCTAATGTGCCTGAGAAATAGGCCTGTTATTTGAGGTGGGTTAGAAATGATGCATGTCGAGTGCCTGCAACAGTGCCTCCTGTGGCCGATGATAACTGTTGTTACAGTTAATACCTTGCCTTCTGTGACCTCTGGCCTCCCCTGTTGGTTGGCTTTACGCAGAGGTGTCCCATTGATCTTTCTCTTTGGGCCCCAGTTCCAAGCCTGGGACTGGAGCTGCCTCGGGCAGAAGGTACTGCGGGCCAGGGAGCTCCGAGTGTAGGCTGAGAACTGTTGGGAGCTGGTCTGCCATGCGGTCAGTACAGAGATTGAGAGCAGGCGTTTACAACCTTTCGGCGCAACTTGCCAGAATAATCCCATGACTGGTGCATCTGATAATAAAAACAGGGCCTATATTTTGAATGTCTTCAGTTTGTTTTTCATTTTGATTTTCCAGTAGTTAATTTTAATCATATTTTACAAAAATATCAGTCTGTGATGGAATAGAAGTTTTAAAAACTGGGCCCTTCACCCCAGAGAGCTGGAAAAGCACTGTTCTGGGCCCCCTTTTCAGGCGATGCTCTGGAATCCTGCTGCTCAGATCTCTGTTGACTCTGTTCACTGCTTCCCTTTAAACAATAGTATGAAGGGTAATCGTGAACCAACCTCCCTGCTCTAAAGGCCCTGAGAAGCACCACCCGCCCTCAGCCACCTGCCCCACTCCTGGAATGAGAAATGAGGCGCCTCTACAGTCTGGGCCTAGAGGGAGGAAGAGGATGCTCGGGTCCATATGGTTCTAAGGACAAGAACGATGGCTATTGTTCCCATTTACTGGGCACTTACTGAGTGCCCAGCACTGTGTGGGGTTCAGGACCCTAGAAATAGGCGTTATTATCTCCATTTTACTTGTGAGGAAGCTAAGGCAGCTTGCTCGAGGTGACACAGCCCAAGTCCACACCCAAACCCAGCTGTGTCTCTTCTAAAGCCCACACTGCAGGACACCACATGCTGTTTTAGAGTTCAGCCTGGTTCCCAGTCCTCTGTGCAGGCACCACAGGGAACTGGATAGTGTCAGCGTCTGTATGTTGGATCGAAGTCACACGTATCTCCAGGAAGCAACAACCTGTTGGACTTAGAAACATGAGTCCCTGCTGCTCTCTCAGGCAACACGGAAGCCTGCAGTCAGGTGCCATTTCTGCTCTGCATGAAAATTGCAGAGGGGAGAGGAGTGAACTACTCTGCAGTGGTTTAAAGAAATCCACCAAGGACCAGGAAGAGAGGAAGGGCAGCTCTGCTCCAGGGACCCCAGGATGGTTGGCAGAAGCAGTGTCCTGGAGGCCAGGTGGAAGGTTAGAGCCCCCACGTGGAAATCCACAGGTAGGCCAGAGATGGGCACACAGTGTGCCTGCCGGAGAGAGGCAGAGATTCATTGGCCCATGTCGGGAAAGCGGAATGAGAACCAAGCCTGACTCGTGTGTCTGGAGAAGATTCTCAGGGCCTGAAGGTGCAGAGCCCTCAGGCTTGCTGAGTGAGCAGGCAGCAGGAGGTGGAACTGAATTTGTCTTTTATAAAGGGAGTGGCTAAGAGCATAGGATTTGAGTTTTGTGTTGAAAATCCTCTTATTAGGTGTGTGACCTTGGGCAAAGTTCAAGGGCAAAGCTAATCAACCTGCCTAAGCCCCAGTTTGCTCAGTATAAAATGGGGGAGTGTGCTGAGGTTTAAATGAGATGATGCATGTGAAGTACTTGGCGTGGGCAAGGTGTCTGAGGGAAACCTGAATATGGGGTGTAATTATTCTTCCTGAGGCTCTTCTCACACTTGTCCTTTCCTCACAGCAAAGTTGGCCCGTGATGACCAAATTCACATCCTCAAACAGCACAGACGTAAAGAACTGGAAACGCGGCAAAAACAGTACCGGTGAGTTATGACATCAGACCAAATGGCTAGAGGGCCATGGTTTCTTCTATGTCAGGGGCATGGTATGAAATAAACCCTGCCCTCAGCTTATGGCCCATCACTACTGATAAGTGATGACCAAGGCCCCAGCTCCCTGTGGTGCTCCTCAGTCCCAGGCTCCACCTGAGCACCGCTCCAGGCACAGATGGTGAAGAGAGTTGTGGAGCAAACTTAGGATCAGCCATATTTTCGTTTAGAAGGAATGGGGCAGTAAAAGCTTGGATTTATCGTAATGTTCTCCCACCTTCCATTGTAGGATTACCCCTCACTTTTTATGTCTTCCAATAATAATTTAGTTATAAAATTGATATATAATCTACAACAAAATTGACAAATCTTTAGCTAACAGACTAAGAAAAAGGAATGAGAGGACTCAAATTATTAAAATTAGAGATAAGAGAGGGAACATCAATACCAAGTTCACAGAAATTAAAATGAATAGAAGGGTATACCGTGAACAACTGTATACCAACCAATTAGATAAGTTAGATGAAAAGGACACATTCCTAGAAAGACAAAAACTGCCGGAACTGACTTAAGAAATAATCCAATCACAGGCAAAGAGATTGAATTAGTCATTTTAAAACTTCCAGCAAAGAAAAGCCCAGGCCCAGGTGGCTTCACTGGTGAATTCTATCAAACATTTAAAGAATTAACACCAACCCTGCATAAACTCTTCCAAAAAATCGAATAGAAGGGAACTTGTCTCAACTCATTGTATGAGACCAGTATTATACCAAAACCAGACAAAGACATCATAGGAAAAGAAAACTGTACACCAGTATCTCTTATGAATGTAAATGTAAACATTTTCAACAAAATGCTAGCAAACCAAATCCAGCAGCGTGTAAAAGGCATTATACAATGTGACCAGGTGGGGCTTATCCCAAGTATGCAAGGTTGGTTTACCATCCAAAAATCAATTAATGTAATACACCATGCAAATAGAGTAAAGAACAAAAAACACATGATTATGTCAATAAACACACAGGGAAGCATTTGCCAAAATCCAAAACCCTTTCATGATTAAAATAAACACTCAAAAAATAGGAATTGAAGGGAACGTCCTCAATCTGATAAAGGGCATTGACAAAAACTCACAGTTAACGTCATACTTTATGGGGAAGGACGGCATGCTTTCTTCCTGAGATCCAGGAGCAAAGATGTCAGCTTTCACCACTGCTCTTCAACATTGTGGTAGAGGTTCTAGCCAGGGCAATTGGACAAGAGGAAAAAAAAGGCACCCACATTAAAGAACGCTGAGTAAAACCATTGCCATTCACAGATGACATGATTTTGTATATAGAAAATCCTAAGGAATTCACCAAAAAACTATTGGAACTAATAAATCAGCAAGGTTGCAGGATACAAGATAAATATACAAATTTCAGTGTTTTTCTGTATGCTGGTACTCTACAATCTGAAAATTAAAATAAGGAAACAATACCATTTACAATAGCATCAAAAGAAATAAAATATTTATGAATAAATTTAACGAAAAAAGTCCAAGACTTGTACAATGAAAACTACAAAACATTGTTGAAAGTGATTAGAGAAGTTCTAAATAAGGTGAAAGACATCTCACG
Organism: Equus quagga; assembly: GCF_021613505.1. Lineage (NCBI taxonomy): Eukaryota > Metazoa > Chordata > Mammalia > Perissodactyla > Equidae > Equus > Equus quagga. Next base: position 105,409,762 of record NC_060268.1, on the reverse strand, counting down.
TTCATGGACCCGAGGACCTAATGTTCGTAAAACGGCAATACTCCCCAAAGCAATGTACAAATTCAAGGCAATCTGTATCAAAATCCCAGCTGACTTTTTTGCAGAAATTGGCAAAGCTGATTCTAACATGCATGTGGAAAGCAAGGAACCCAGAATAGTCAAAACAATCTTGAAAAAAAAAAGGTGAGAAACTCACACTTCCCAATATCAAAATTACTGCACTCCTGCAGTGATCCAGACAGTGTGGTGTTGGCATTAGGATGGATATATAGAGATCAATGACATAGGATTGAGAGTCCAGAAATAAGCCCTCACTTATGTGGTCAATTAATTTTCAATAGAGGCAGCAAGACAATTCAATGGAGGAAGAATAGTCATTTCAATATATGGTGTTGGGACAACTCATTAGCCACAAGCCAAGAATGAAATTGGACCCTTACCTCACACCACATACATAAATTAACTTAGAATGGATCAGATACCTAAATGTGAGAGCTAAAAGTATAAAACTTTGAAGAAGACGGGTAAACCTTTGTGACCTTGGATTTGGCAAAGGATTTTTAGATACAACAAAAGCGTAAGCAACAAAAGAAAAATAGATAAATTGATGTAATCAAATTTGAAAACTTTTGTGCTTCAAAGGGTACCATCAAGAAAGTGAAAAGGCCACATCTATGGACAGCTAATCTTTGACAAAGGAGCTGAGGGCCTACAATGGAGGAAAGAAAGTCTCTTCAACAAATGGTGCTGGGAAAACCGGACAGCCACATGTAAAAGAATGAAAATCAACCATTCTTTTTCACTATTTACTAAAATAAACTCAAAATGGATCAAAGACCTAAAGATTAGGCCTGAAACAATAAGTCTTCTAGAAGAGAATATCGGCAGTACACTCTTTGACATCAGCTTCAAAAGAATCTTTTCGGACACCATAACCCCTCACACGAGGGAAACAATAGAAAGAATAAACAAATGGGACTTCATCAGACTAAAGAGCTTCTTCAAGGAAGGGAAAACAGGATTGAAACAAAAAAACAGCCCACTAATTGGGAAAAAACATTTACAAGTTATTTATCCAACAAAGGGTTAATCTCCATAATATACAAAGAACTCACACAACTCAACAATAAAAAATCAAACAACCCAATCACAAAATGGGCAGGGGACATAAACAGACATTTCTCCAAAGAAGATATACAGATGGCCAATAGACACATGAAAAGATGCTCATCATCACTAATCGTCAGGGAAATGCAAATCAAAACTACACTAAGATATCACCTTACACCTGTTAGAATGGCAAAAATATCCAAAACCAAGAGTGACAAAATGTTGGAGAGGCTGTGGAGAAAAAGAAACCCTCATACACTGTTGGTGGGAATGCAAACTGGTGCAGCCACTTTGGAAAACAGTATGGAGATTCCTCAAAAAGTTAAGAATAGAAATACCTTATGACCCAGCCATCCCACTACTGGGTATCTATCCTAAGAACCTGAAATCAGCAATTCCAAAAGTCCCATGCACCCCTATGTTCATCACAGCATTGTTCACAATAGCTAAGTCATGGAACCAACCTGAGTGCCCAGCAACTTATGATTGGATAAAGAAGATATGGTATATATATATACAATGGAATACTACTCAGCCATAAAAAAGGACAAAGTCGTCCCATTCACAACAACATGGATAGACCTTGAGGGTATTATGTTGAGTGAAATAAGCCAGACAGAGAAAGACGAACTCTATATGACTCCACTCATAGGTGGTAGTTAACATAAAGACAAAGAGAACTGATCGGTGGTTACCAGGGGGAAGGGGGCTGGGGAGAGGGCACTAGGGGTGAAGTGGTGTACCTACAACATGACTTATAATGATGTACAACTGTAATTTCACAAGGTTGTTAACTATCATAACCTTAATGAAAAAAAAAGAAAGTGAAAAGGCAACCCACAGAATGAGATAAAGTATTTGCAAATCATGTATCTGATAAGGAACTTATATCCATAATATATAAAGAACCCTCACAACTCAATCATACAATACAAATAATCCAATTTAAAAATGGACAAGGACCCGAATAGACCTTGTTTTCCAATAAGCACATGAAAAGATGCTTGGCATTGTTATTCATCAGGAAAATGCAAATCAACACAATGAGATGCTACTGCACACTCATTAGGATGGCTAGAATCAAAAAGTCAGATAATAACAAGTGTTGGTGAGGACATGTAGAAATCAGAACTCTTACACACTACTGGTGGGAATGTAAAATGGGGCAGTTGCTTCAGAAAATGGTCTGCTCGTTCCTCAAACTGTTAAATATAGAGTTACCATATGGTCCAGCAATTGCACACCTAGGCATATACGTAAGAGAAATGAAAACATATGTCCACACAAAAACTTGTACATGAATGTTTATAGCAGTGTTATCCATAATAACCAAAAAGTGAATATAGTCCTAATATTCATTAAATAATGGATGTATAAATAAAATGTGGTGCATCTATACAATGGAATATATTTCAGCCATAAAAAGGAATGAATAAACACTTCTCCAGAGAAAATATATGAATGGCCAATAAGCACATAAAAAGATGCTTGACCCCATTAGACATCAGGAAAATGCAAATCAAAACCACAAGATACCACTTCACACCCACTAGGATGGATAGAATCAAAAAGACAGATAATAACAAGTCCTGCCAAGATGTGGATGGAGAAACTTGAGCCTCATCCATTGCTGGTAGAATGTAAAGTGATGCAACCACTTTGGGAAACAGTTTAGCAGTTCCTCAAAATCTTAAACAGAGTTACCTCCTAGCAATTTTACTCCTAGGTATCTACACAAGAGGAATGAAAATATGTGTCCACATGAGAAACTTGGTACACAGATATTCACAGCAACGTGATTCATAAGAGCCAAAAAGTGGAAACAACCTATATTCCATTAACTGATGAGTAGCTAAACAAAATGTTGTATATCCATACAATGGAATATTATTTGGCATGAAAAAGGAATGAGCTGTGGATACATGCTAAACTATGAATGAATCTCAAAAACATTAGCTAAATGGAAAAGACATTTACAAAAGACCATATATTGTATGATTCTATTTAGATGAAATGTCCAGAACAGGCAAGTCTATGGACAAAGATCAGTAGATTAGTAGTTGCCTAGGCTGAAAGTGGGGAGTAGGGCGTGGGGAGTGACTATTAATGGGTACAAGGTTTCTATTTGGGGTGAAAATATTCCAAAATTAGATTATGGTGGTGGCTGCATAACTCTGTAAATATTCTAAAAAGCTTTGAATTGGATACTTTAAAGGGGTGAATTTTATTGTATGTAAATTGTTTCTCAATATAGCTGTTGTTAAAAATAATACATGATCTAGAGTGCACATTTGGAAACTGGTGGTCAGTGGGCTGTTATCCAGCCTCTTTGTGTGTTTAATGGGCCTTTGTGGAGTTCTGAGTAAACAGGGCTTTTATTCTCTGGGTGTCCCCAGTCCAACACCTGTCTACTGTCTGTATGAAGGCTTCTTCCATTCCCTGCTTTGGCCCCTGGAGAAATTTAAGTTTGAGTCCTTCCAAGGGAAAGGGGTGGAAGGAATCATGCTAAACATTCAGCACTGTTTCCTGGGCTGGGCGGGGGTGGGGCGGGGTTTGGCGAGAGATGGTTGTTACACTTTTCCACGTCTTCCTCCATAGTTTAACTTCTTACAGGGCATATGTAGTATATCAGGGTTTTTTTAATCTAATAAAGCAAAAGAAGAGGAATAATGTAGAAGCAGAAAAATACCTGTAATTCATCCATTTTCACTTTTATTTATTTGAGACTGAGCTGTGTACACAATTTGACATCCTCCCTTTCTTTTCCCCTTAGAAGTATAGCAGGATCATTTCCTTGTATTTTAAAAATCTCATCACAAAAATCCTATCACATTATTCTAGCTTTTATATAATATTCCATTGTACAGATGCACCATAATTTACTTATACACCAGCCTGATTAGGCGTTTAGGAAGTTTCTAGTTTTTTATTCTTATAAACAATGTGAAAATCTTTGTGAGAAACTTTTTGTGCGTTATTAAGTATTTCCTTAGGATAGGTGCCCAGAAATGAAATTACTAAATCAAGTAGGGTAAGTTATTGTATAATAGTATAAGTATATATTGACAAATTTCCCTTCAAAAATCTTTAACCAGTTTTCACGAACTGTGTATGGGTCCCCACTTCACCAATACTTGCCATAGCTGGCAGTATCTTTTTGTTAGCTTTTCTAATTTGTCAAGGCATCTCTCATCTCTCAGCTCCTCTTTTCCCCCACTCTCAGCAACTCGCTGATGTCCAGTGGTTGATAAATCCCCACTGAAATGCGTGATTGCCTGAGCCTCAAAACTATCTTTACCTCTGTCCTCCTTTCCATGAAAAACTTACATTTCCATGAAACAGAATGAATAAATGAGAAACACAGCCATACACACATGGCTACTTGATATATTACGGAGGGCACCGATGATGAGCAGTTCTGGGGCGGTGGGGCATCTGTACAGAAGGGGGAGAGAGAGGAGGAGGAGAAGAAGAAGAAATTGGATTCTACTTCTTGTCATTCAGAAAATTCAGTTTTAGGTTGATTAAACTTAGATGTTACAGGCAAAACTATAAAACTTTTAGACCTAAGCTTTTAAGAGATTTTTCTTCATAGCCTCAAGGGGAAAAGATTTTTCAAACACAATTCAAAATGCGCTAACCATAAGAGGAAAACGGTCAGTTCACCTACCTTGAAATGAGGAACTTCTGCTCACTGAGACATACCACAAAGAGAGTGAAAAGACAATTCACAGAGTGATGGACAAGAATTATTATTCACAATATACCAAGGGCCCCTACACATCTCTAAGAAGAAGCTTGTCAATTTAGTAGAAAAATAGGCAAGAGATTTGAGAACAAAAAAAGATGCTCAGCTTCGTGTGTAATCAGGGAAACCAAAAGTGAGATCACAATGAACTCCCACTATTATTACACACGCACACACACCACATACACCCAAAGTGTTAAAGAACCTGTGGAGGGGTAGGAAGGCTCATGCACTACTGGCAGGAGTATAAATTGATACAACCTCTGTAGAAAACAATTTTTCGATATCTAGAAAATTGAAGCTACATTAGAATCTATGACCCAGACAATTTATTCCTGGATCCAAATCCATGTGCATAAGTATCTGGATACGTGGACACAGATGTTCACAACAGCAGAATTTATGAGAGCCAAAATATAGAAGCTGCACAATATCCATCGACAGTAGAGCAGGTTAAAAAATTGTGATCGTTCTACCCTGCGAGGAAAATCAGTGAACTGCTGGCGCACAGAGCAGCATGGATGAACCTCACAAATACAGTGTTGCGAACAGAAGCCAGACACAAGTTTGTCTGGCCAATCCCTAAAAGTTTGCAATTATCTTGTTTAGGGAAACTTATGTAGCAGTGGAAAATAGACAAGAACACAGAAATGATCATCATAAAAGCAAAGATGGTGATTGAGGAAGGTTGAGCAGGAAGCGGGGCTGAGGGTCCTGGCAATGTTCTGATTCTTCATCTGGGTGTCACTTACACAGATGTTTTGTGCATTTTTGTGCATGTGTGAGTGTGTGTTTATGTACATGCATAGATTTGTATGTTCTACTTCATAATAAACATTTTAAAATAAAACTTTTGTGTCTTTATACGAGGTCCAGGTTGGGGGGTAATCTGATTACACTGTGGGTGATGTTAGGGATTTATGAATTGGTGATGTGTTTTAGAATATTGGTATGTAAGCCTCTCACTCAGGCACCGTATGATGGGTTTGGAAATGTTTGTACTTGGAACAGTGCACAAGGCATTGTCTGAGAGCTCTGCACCTCCCATTCCCACCCTGAAAGGTAGTTGTTTCTATGCTCCTCTCTCAGCTTTCCTCCCCACTTCAACCACCTGTGGCAAAGCCTGTACAATGAGCACTTCACGTGCTTCTGGCCTGGTGGAAGGAAGGAATCCTAGACTGTGGTGATATGAAACTGTTTGTGTTCTGTTAGTTGAGTGGACAGCAAGTTTTATCAGTTCCACACTAATTCATACTAAGATGTTAATGGCTGGTCAGTTTCATTAGTCTTACTGACATTGTCTTAGCCCAGTATTTTCCAAAGTGTGCCCTGGGGCATTAATCCCCAAACTTTCCCCCAGAGAAGGGTCCCATGGTAAAACAAATTTGGGAAACTGTTTATCACATCCCCGTCCTGGAGGTTCACGATGCCTATAAGCATTGAGGATTCTGAGAAGTTCTCTGGTAATGGACCATAGTTAGTTTTGTTTTTAACCCAGTGTTTCCCAAGAGAATTTGACATATGACTCTTAGCGTGCTGCAGAACGAGTACCCTATGGAGCACGCTGTGGGGAACGCCCCTTTACCAGGAGAAGTGGATTCAGTGCTGCGTTTATTTCTCAGGGGTGTAGCTTTTGGCAGGGTCTAGGGAGAGGGGCAGGGGGCTTTAATGGCGAGATAACTTGCCTCTTTCTTAGATCTAACGGTCATTTTTTCTTCCTCCTTCCACGTTATCTGTCCTTTTCAAACCCCCTCCTCTGCTTCCGCTCAGGAAACGCTGAACTTTGCACTGTCTGCATAATCTTGGAGTTCCTCTTTTACATGAACTCTCGGGCTTCCAGATTAAGGTTTAGAAATAAAATAACAACTAAGAATAGTCTCCAGTGTGTCAGAAAGCCAGCAAGTCCAGCTGGCCTTCGTCACTCAGTCAGCCAGGCAGCGAGATGGAGAAGTCAACACAGGTTGTAACCCACCACCCATGTCCTTCCACTGTGACTGCGTGGCCTGTGTCACATACACAGAGCAATGTATGGTGTTGTGGGTTTTAATCTACATCATTTAATCTAATCATTCTGTGACTTGCTTTTTCTCACTCATCATTCTGTGTTGAAGAGCAACCAGTTGACGCAGATAGGTGTGGTCCATTATCTTAGCTTCTGTGAATAAACCTTCGTGCTCGACCACTCTCCTCCTGATGCCCGTGGGTGCTGTCTTTCATTTCTGGCTGTTACAAGCCGTGCCGGCTGCCGTGGGCTTCCTCATGGGTCTCCTGTTGCTCTCACAGAAGAGTTACTCTAGAGAACATTCCTAGACGTAGACTGCAGGGTTGCAGACCACATTTCAAGTTTTCTAGATATTGTCGATTATTTTCCAAAAGGGTTCTGCCAATTCTTGCCCCAAGGAGCCGTTTCTGAGAGTTGCTGTTTCCCCACGTCGTCGACATACTTCGCGCCTGAGGCATTTCACTCTTGTTGATCTAGGGTGTGTGAAATAGTATCTCCTGATTCTCCTCAGTCTTAAGTCGCCGCGTATCTCTTCCTCTATGTGAATATACCATAATTTATTCAACCGTTGTCCTATCGGTGGACCTTCAGCCTGCTTCCCACTCGTATGTTTGGTTGGTTTTGGTATTAGAGGCAATGCTGCAAGAAGCAGCCTCGTGCAAACATTTCGTTGTACTGGTGCGTTAGTCTCTGTCAGCTCGGTTTCCAGAGTTCACCCTCTCTGCATAGCCTCTTCTTTGAATTGCCTATTTATGTGCTTTATTTTTCTGTGGTTTTTAAATTATTAATCTAAAGGAGCGCTTTACATGTTAGGATAGTGTCCCTTTGTGATACGTATAGCATATGTCATGGCTTCTATTGCTTTTGTCACAGATTTTAGTTCTTTATTTTCTTAACTGTGTGTATTGTTTTTCCTTTATAACTTTTGGGTTTCGTGCTTTGCTTAAAAAGGCACTCCCCATGCTAATGTTACATAAATACTCTTATATTTTTGTCTACTACTTTTATGATTTTCATTTTGCCTTTTTGCCTTTAATTCATCTGCCATGTATTTTTATACAGGATGTGAAGTAGGGGTCAAAGCCCCCGTCTATTGTTCACTACACAAGGCAGTCCTTCCCTCTGCCTTGGGACGACACCTGTGGCAGCCAGCCCTGGCGCAGGGCGGTGGTCCTATGCCTGGGCTCCGCTGCCACTCACTGCCCCTTACTCTGTGTCCTGTGCAAGTCAGTTAATCTCTCTGTGCCTCAATTCCGTCATCTGTAAAATGGGGGAAATAACACTACTACCTCATAGGGGTTTTGACAGAATTAAATAGGTGAAAGCATGAAACACACCAACTAGTATTTGGCACATAGAAAGCATTCAGTAGGTATTAACTAGTTTTTTACTATATTCATATATCTTCTTGGGTCTGTTTCTAGACTTCGTGTGTTGGTCTGTTTTTCTACTCTATGGCCCAGTGCCATCTTTGACTATCAGAACTTTCTAATAAATGTTAATAGCTGTTTTGTTATCTCACCATTCTTTTTTAAGTTTTTCATGATAAGAATTGCTCTGAAATTACATATAAATGTGTTATGGATTGGCATTTTAATGACACTCAGTCTTTCCATCCAGAAACACAGTGTGTCTTTCCTCCATCCAGATTTGTGTAATGTCCTTCAGTAGAATTTCTAGTTTTCTTCATGCAGGTCTGTCACCTTTCTGGTTACTTTATACCAAGGAAAAGTATAGCTTTTACATTCTGGATGGGATGTTTTTGCAGTTGTAAATAAATATTGCTGCAATAAAGATAAATTACTCATTTTTAGTATTTGTTGTGATAACTTCCTAAACTCTTTTATCAGATCTAATCATTTTTAAGTCTTTTTAGTTACCTAGTTATTAGATTATGTTATCTAGATGATAATTTTGTCTATTTTGCATTATTTACGTCACTGATATTTTTCCTTATTGCCAAAACAAGTAACAGTAGCAATGACTCACAAATTGCATCATTGAATCAGTCCTCTCTGGGCCTTGATTTTTGAGAAAATGCTTTTGATATTTTTGTTACTTTAAAATTATACTTGCTATTGTTTTCTGATGAACACTGTTTACAGTATTTATGAAATTCTTGGTTCGTTCTAATTTCATTTTTGTTTGACTGAACGTGTTCAATTAATTTCCTCCAAAAGGGTACGTGGGTAATACAATCTGAGTCCATGCTCGTCCACACCCCTCAAAAAGCTTCTCCTGCCCTCGTCGATTTCTTGATTTGATCTAAGAGGCTTAGATGATGATCTAAAAAGAAAAGTCTATAAACACTTTACACTGTCTCTTCATTTTTAGTATCGCAAATGAGAAAACCCTAATGAAAGTTTGATTATTTTTCTCTTCCCGGAATCTTGTAAGTTTAGGAAGCATGTCTCTCCTCCCTCTGCTGCCTCCTCCCTACCCTCCTCCCTCCCCCTTTCCCCTCATCTCTCTCTCTCTCTCTCTTTCACGTTCTCCTCTCTCTTCGGCATTTTAAAATGTAATCAGGACTGGGGCCAGCCCAGTGGCTGAGTGGTTAAGTTCACGTGCTCCACTTTGGTGGCCCAGGGTTTCACCGGTCTGGATCCTGGGTGTGGACATGGCACCACTCATCCAGCCATGTTGAGGCGGCGTCCCACATGCCACAGCTAGAAGGACCTACACCTAAAAATATATATGTATACACAACTGTATACCGGGGGGATTTGGGGATAAAAAGCAGAAAAAAAAATTTAATCCATATATTTCTAGGTATGCCTTTTTCTTTTTCTGCCTAAGATTTACTCAGAAAATTGAGGTCTTTTCAGCTTAAGGAAGTTTTTCTCTTATTTCTCTGATTTTTACTTCGTATATTCCTCTCTCTCCTTTTGGAACTTGTATTCTCTGCATATTAAATCTTATGTACCTGGCCTTCTTGTCTCCCATGTTTTAATTCATGGCTTCCATATCTTTGAGGTTTTGCTCTGTATTTGTGTCACATTTCCTTCCGTTTTGCACAGAGCAGTGCCTGGCACGTAACAGGAACTCAATGATTAGTTATCAAATGAATAAATTGTGTCTTCCAGGGGACCAATCAGATCTCACAGTGACTATTCTCTTTTTCCATTTCTCTATTGAATTTTCAATTCAGGAATCATGTTTTGTGGTTGCAGAAACTCTTTTTACATTATAATTGCATCTTCTTAAGACTTCTCTCCATTTTTCTTAAGAAATTAAATGTCTTTTCTGCTTCTTCCTTCCTTCTGCCTGGTTGTTCAACTTGGACTTCCTCAACAGAGTGTGGTTTTCTCTTTGCCTATTTATCTGTGGGTATGAAGACCTTTGGCCCCTGCTTTTCATATCTCAGGCAACAGTGACCTGCAGTGGAAGGGACAGAGCTGTTTGGTTTCAGGGGCCAGGAGCAAGTTAGCTGGTGAACTGTCCTGTCTCTGTGCACTGAGAGGCCATCATCTCCTGATAGCCCAAGGTGGGGCATTTCTGTGCATGTGCTGCCAAGGCCTGGGAGATCCTTTCTGTGCCGAGGAGACATGCCCCATGACTCTCCACGTAAACCCTACACATCAGATGATGTGAATGCGTTTGCTGGCACATTTGTCCTCATTGGGCTCAATATTTACACACTGAAAAAATCTAGCTCAGCTGGGCTCTTCAAATTCATTAGAGCCCTTGGACTTCCCAGTGCCAAGGAGAAAATGGTTAGCAATGTTTAAATTGTTATGACTAATTGACAGTTAATACCAGTGGGGCTACCAGATGACTGCCTCAATTTTAGACATGTGTTGGAGATACCTTGAATTATTTTCTAAAACAAAGGGAAAAAAATCCATAAACTAGTTGACATTTTATGCCTGTCCACATTTTTATCTCTGTTAATGTACCAGCATTGGTGTTAATACAAACAATAAAAATAGAAATTTTCCTTAAAGTCTAGGAAAGTAGAATGTTGTGAGTTAACTAACAGTGAGAAATGCAAGGTGCTATACATCAAAAAACCCTTTTCAAAATGCGTTTCCTCCAAGAGCAATCAGGTCCAGCCCCTGTTCACCTCTTATGATCCTAACGAGAGGCTTACTGGGCCAACCAGACACCACAAAAAACGGGATTTTGTGACAGTAAAAGCACAAGATGATATTAAAGAGACTCAAGACTTGTTAATGACCTAAAATCTCAACCTTTTACTTTCCTCTTATAAAAACAGATTCAAAGGGAAGGAGAATTGGGAGTAGAAAGGGAAAAGCTGAAATCCTAAAATGTAAATTTTGGTTTTTAAGCAACTACAAGATCTTTCTCCCAGCCCTGAAGAAACTAACAGTGTTTTCTTTTGTTTTTACAGTAAAAAAAATAGAAGTAAAATTTTTTTAAAAAACTAAAAACAGAAATGCCCAGTGCTGCAGGATAAGTTTCCAGGACACCAGGATCTAAAGATTTTGGCCAGATAGAGTACATGGCCTGACTTTTGGGGGAGCTATTTGATTATAACAATCTCTAAACCTACTGTTGGCAGTGGTCTGTGCCTGGAGGTCCTCACCCAACGTCTCTGCTGCCTTGTGCACCCTACTAGGAAGGCATGACCCCTGTTCCCTTTCCCCCTACCACCACACACAATATGGGGGCGTGTTGGCTGAGCTGGTGGGACATGGGCCATCCAGGACAGGTGTCGGGGGGCAGCTGCAACCACTTCTACATCCAGTGACTGGCAAGGCAGCTCTGTGGGGAGACATTGCTGTTGAGTGCAGCCTCAAATAAATGAGATCTTCCCTTTTAACTTCTTTTTACGCACTGGTGCACACCTACCATTTGCCACCCCTCTGCTGTAAGCCCAGTCTCTGGTATAAGGGTCCTCAGGCCTCCCACTGTGATGCTTGGGACACAGCGAAGTTGGCTGCCACTGGACCTTGGGAGGGATCCCAGAACCTCACTGGATGCATGCTCAGCTGTAAAGTGTTGACTGGTGGTGGGCACATCCTCAGACCACACGGGCAGCCTTCAGCCTGAGGGGCTGACCCAAAGGCCAGGCATTTAACCCAGTTTTCTTTTTCCTGCTCAGTTGGACGGAGTGGAACCCTGGCTTCCCCTTGAGTATCGATGCCAAATGCCACAAGGATTTACCCCGAGATATCCAGTTTGACAGTGAGAAAGGAGTGGACTTTGTTCTGAACTACTCCAAAGCGTAAGTTGATAAGAACTTAAGGACTCTGGGCAGCCCCTCCAATGGCCGGGGCCGGAGGTGGGACCCTCATTCCTTTCCTGGTGGGGGCCTTGGGCTGGGGGAGCAGCTCTTCTCAAATGCATTTGGTCATTTCTTGGCCATAGAGCGGATCTTCAGCGCACAATCACAGGATAACCTGTATGCAAAGTTACAACCTGTAGAGAACTCCAGACACCAAACAAAGCTGTGTTTCCGGCCTGAAGTAGAGGTTTTTATTTGGAATGCCCCATCCCCACCCACATTTTGTCCCCTCTCTGGCCAATTCAAGGGTCGACAGTGTCCAGGCTGTCACCTAGATAGCAGGCCTCTGCAGTAATAATGGCCAGCATGCCTGTGCTGATCCCTGGCAGGCATCCCCATCCCCATTCATCCATCACAACGACCCATGAGGCAGGCACAGTCATTATCCCCATTTTGCAGTTGAGGAACCTGAGGAATAAGGAAGTCAGATACCTTGGCCAAGGCCCCTGCACATAGATGGCAGAGATCCGAGTTCTGTGCTCCCTCCTTACGGTTGAATTGCTGCAGGGTTTTAAAGCTTGCTGAACCCTGAGACTCCTTGGGTGCTTGTTAAAAATATGGAGCCCCAACCCCACCCTAGGGCTCCTGGAGGGGCCTTTGAATCTGCACCTTGACACTTTAGGGAATTCTCACAATCATGCAAATCTGGAAAACCCTGAATCCATGATTCTGAAAACTGATGGAGCCTTAGAATGCCCTGAGGAGCTTCGGCACCTCCCAGGACCAGGCGACCCCACAGCCAGGATGAGAGTCTCCCAGGGTGGGCCCCTGGCTCCAGGTAGGCACATCCAGGAGGCATATGGATGGGGTGGAGAACCGCCAACCCAGTCAGTTTCTGTGACAACATTTGGTTGGTTGTATAGGTGCTTCCCTCGAGAAGCGCACCTCGTTTGGTTGGACTTCTGGAAGGAAAATGCAGGATGCCACACACCCAGGCCTGAGCCAAGGCCTTCCTCCTTTGAACATTTTGGAAGAACTGTACACACACACATACACACACACACACACACACACACACACACACACACAGCCTCACCATCAGCCTCCACAGGGAATCCTCTTGCATCAGAATGACCATATGCATTTGTCTCCCCGAGGCTGCGTCTAAGTAAGGGGGAGGAAGTAGAAACTGCCTGACACTCATCAAACCTCTGCCAAGTGCCAGCTCACTAGGTGTGGGTGCTTTTACATACCGTCATCTCCTTAACCTTCACAGCAACGCTGGGAAGCAGGTACTGTTCCCCGGTGAGTAAACTGAGGCTCTGCTGAATCCAGGTCAAGCAATTGGCAAAACCAGGATTTGAATCCATGTCTATTTGGGTCCAAAGCAGGGGATTTGTTTCCCCTTGCTACAATCAGGATCAACTGGAGAGAAAAATTGAAACTGAACGTCTGGATTAGTAATGCAGCAGTATCCAACATGTGGCTCCCTGGAAACATCATGGCAATTAAATTTCTCACTTCCCACCCAGGGATGGGCAGTGTTGAGTCAGGCATGTGGCTTTAGTAGGGCAGAGCCTAGACCAGAATGGGACAAACAGGACAGAAGGCTTGTGAGACGGGCAGTTCAGAGAGAAAATGATAAGGATGGAGAGGCAGTGAGGTCAGAGGAGATGATACTGCTTTGGGGGGTGGTGCCACCTCTGCTTAGTGATGGTGGAGGGATGGATGGATGGATGGATGGAGGTGGATAGATGGAGGGTGAGTGGATGGTGAGCTGATCGATGTTAAGTGGATGGATGGATGGATGGATAGATAGCTGAGTGAAGGGCAAGCTATGCCTTTCTTATGTCTGCTCAGTATTCCTCAAGTTCGTTGTCAAATTGAATCTCAGGAGCCTAGCACAGCAGCTGCCACAGAATAAGAGCTCACTAAAGTCTGTCAAAATGAATTGAATGTTACCCAGCTGGCTTCCCAGGGGCCTTTGTTTCTACCTCACTGGCTCTCTCTTCACACATACGCTCTCTCACACACACACATACATACATACACAGACACACACACATGATTACCTTTTCCTTTTCATGTATCCTTATCTTGGGTAACAGCAGCCAAGATCAGTGTTCTCAATCCTGGCTGTGTGTTTCATATTACAGAGTCCATGCCGCCTCTGTCTACCCCGCCCCGCTGCACCCTGACTGTTAATCCAGCATCTGTATTCCAGGCATGTGTATATTTTTCAAGCTCCCTGGGAGGTTCCAATGTGCAGTCAGGGTTGAAACCACCGGCCTAGATGCCTCCCTTGGGCTCATCCTCCACCCAGTTGCTTGTGGGATCACATCCATCTCCTAGGGTCTCAGGGTGCATGTCCTCCTCTCCCAGCTCCAGCCTCTCTCCCTGGGACCTTCAGGAACATCCTCCTACCTGCTTTCCCAGACTCCCTCCCACACAGCAGTTGGAAGGTCATTCTCAAGTGCATGTATAGTTTTTTGGAGGCTTCTGCTACCAAGGCAAATATAATTCTTTTACTCCCCTATCCGGAATCCTTCAGTGATTGCCCCAGCCGCAGGTGAGGGCCCAGGTGTCTGCCCACCTCCCTAGCCTCCTCTCTTGCCCCGACACACAGGACACTCCAGCCATGTGCATGCGGAACCAGTTTGCACAGCATCTTCGTGCCCCCTTGTCTTTGCACGCGCTGTGTCCTCTGCCTCAGAAGCCCTTCTTCCCTCCTTTGCCTGGATAAGTCCAACTCATCACTTTTCAAGACTCGGGTGAGGTGCTCCTTCTCCCAGAAGGTGCTCCTTCTCCCAGAAGCTCCTAGAAGCCCGTGGGCCTGAGTGAGGTCTCCTTCCTCTGCTCCCTAACGCTGGTCACACAGGCCACTCTCTCTCCAGTGACACCATAGCCTATCTTTGTCCACATCTTTCATGTCACTTGGTCCCTTGAGCTACGGACTATTTGGCAGGAACAGAGCAAAGAAATCCTGAGGTGGGTCTCAGCCCCTCCTGGAACAGCCCAGCTGGAGCGGCCAGCTGAGCGCCACCTCTATTGGCACAGTGAGCTACAGACCATGAGGCCCTAAGAAGGCGATGAGAGACACAACCCCTGCATTTAGAAGGTGTAGCCTGAGTCAAGGGGACTGGACCTCACGAGCCAGCTCAGAGGGACCCCACCCTGAGAGATGCAGGAGTGCATGGGGGAGGGCTCGGGGCCAGTGGGAGGTGACCCTAGGGAAGCCATCTAACTTCCCTGCTCCTCAGCATCTTCACCTGAAAAATGAGGCCAGAGCTCCTACTCAGGGTTGTTGTGAGACTATAACAGGCCACATATGTCAACCCTGCGCAGAGAAATTTCTCCCTAAAGACAGCCTTAGTCTTCATCCATTCTTGGTAATGGGGTCAGGCCAGCCAGGACCCACTCCTCTATCATCACACACCTGCTGAGCCCAAGCTCCCTCAGATCGGCCCCTGTGCTCAAGGACTCACAGAGGGACTCCCACTCTGCCTGGTGTTATCTCATTATGGGGTCCAGGAAGCCTTCACAGCAGAAGGGTATCTGGCCTGGCCTTGCTGCTGGCCAGGCAGACACAGGTGGGGGCCTAGAGAAGTGAGACAAGGATGCTCTGGCAGAGAGCGCGTCATGTGCAAAGGTCGGACATGGCTGGGTCTGTCACAGAAACAAGTGAGTCATGAAATTTCCTGGTGGATCAAAGGAGGAGCAGCTGATGTATCTACTCCCCACTCCCCGTTGGCAGCCTGGAGCTTGATTGCAGGAGGTTGGCAGGGCTGATAAGGGGATGTCCTCTTTAAAGGAAATTGAGAAAGGAGCTTCCTTCCCAGTAGAGTAGAACAGTGCAGAAATGTGACTGAGTTCCGGGAGAGGGGACCAGCCTCGCACAAGGACCAGGGTGCTCAGACCCTCACCCACTGCTCATTTCCCATCAGATGAGATCGGGTGGGGGCAGCTTCTTGAAGGGGCATCCTTCTCCCTGGGGCCACAGAGGCACCTCACCCACACCACAGATATCTTCCTGGCAAGGCAATACAAGAAATGCTGCCTTGACCCACGGTCAACCACTGTGGGTCTGGATTTGCAGTGTTCAGTGAGAAATGGGGAGACGGGAGAGAAATCAGAGCCGCATTGCAGAAGCTCCACCTGGCAGCCTTTGAGGGTCAGACGAGAGAGCTCAAGGGTGGGACAGAGGCTGAATAAAGACAGAGACAACGGGAGAGTAGGGAAGACTCAGGTTGTTGTATGGACAGACTTGGGATCTGGTTGGAATTCAGGTCACAGTAAGGAGAGGCTGAGGGGAGGACCCTGATGTTGTGCGTCTGGCTTGTAGGGAAAGTGGGGTGGTCATTAAAGAGGAAAGTGGGGAAGAAGAGGTTTAGAGTGGAAGATGAGTCCAGTTTGGGGGCATGTTGAGTATGAGAGCCCTGTGCAGCTTGGGGTGGCGAGGCCAGCGGGCAGCGGGCCGTGCAGGCTCAGGGCTAAACAGAGAAGCTTCAGCGAGCATTGAAGCCAAGTGAAGCTGGGAGCCCTACAAGGGATGGGGAAAGGGGGGTCAAGGGCAAGATAGAGGCTTTGTTGGGGGGTAGGGAGAGGAGTGTGGTCTGATGGCAATAACTCCCCCCACCTCCGCTCCTAACCTCACAGACAGGCCACCGATGCATGTTTGAGATCAAACAAAATTATGTATCTGAAAGCTCCTTGAAAGGAGTTGGCCCCTGAGATGAAAAGCAGGAGCCCAGAGAAAGCTGGGATGGCAGTGGCTGGGGCAGTGTTCTAGTGGGAGAAGGGAGAGAGGAAGCAAGGGGAAGGCTGGGGTGGGAGCTCAGAGTCTGGGAGGGAGCCAGAGAGGGTAAGATGAAGGGAAGCGATGGAGAGGAGGGAAGTCAAGAGAGGGAGCTCGTTCTTGTAGCTTGGAAACTGAAGCCGCGAGACCCTACACCCTCGTAGTGCCACCCCAGCTCAGAAACAAGTTGGCTCCACGTCACCAGAGCACTCATGGGACATAGGATTCTCCCCCTTAACTTCACAGATGCTACCCAAAGTCCCAGTCTCCTTGGAAATTTTAAAAGTCATCTCCTCCTACTTCTAACTGATGCCTGTGTATCAGTCCTGTGTATTGAATTTTGTTATCAAATCAGAGATGTGTCTCACCGGAAAATAAATTTGTTAGGAAAATATAAGGGAAAAAAATCTCACCTAAAAGTTAGACAAAGCTGGAAAATTTTAATTATATTTGCTAAAATAGTTTTTTTTGTCGTTAAAAAAGGTCATAAAATAAGACATAGCTAACACAAAGCATAAAGTAGTGTTTCCCTAAAGAAGGGTTTGTTCTACAGTCAAATCAGCTTGGAAAACACTGCAGCCTCTTTAGCAGTGGTTCTCAGACTAGAGCTTGCATCAGAATCTCCCGAGGGCTTGTGGAAATCTGGATTTCTGGACCCACCCCCAGAGTTTCTGGTTCAGGCAGCCCGAGGTGGGGCCTGGGAATCTGCATCTCTAACAAGATCCCAGGGTGCGCTGGACCTGCTGGTCTGGAGCCACACTGAGAACCAGTGCCCCACACTATCGATCGATCGTGAGGGATTGAGAAACCCTGACCCCTGACATAAGGAAATCTGCTTCCTGTTGCTGTCCCGTGCTCTCCACACTCAGCCTGGCTTACCTTTGGGGCAGGAGGCCCCTCCCAGAGCAGGTGTCCCTCTGGCACAGGTGGCAGAACCAGGGCTAAAGGTGCATTTACCTTCCCCCTTCTTGTTTTCCTCTCTTCCCGTGTCCTCCTCTGCGCTTCAGTTTAGCTCAGCTGGCATTTATGGAGTGCCTGCTGTATGCCTGGCCCCAGGACTGTTCCAGGGACCAGCAGGCTTGCCTTCTGTCTTCCTGTGCCCCACTTCCACATCTGCCTGGGGGGTGGGGGCCCGAGATGGATCAAACTGGCCCCTCGGTCCCAGCTCCAAGAAACTCACAGTCCAGTGGGGACTGAGCTGTGGATCACTCATCACAATAGCATGTGGTAGATATTCTTTAGGAAAGGAGTTCTGGGGAAACTTGAGGCAGGGGAGGAATTAAGTCTGGGGAGACAACATCAGAAAAAAGCTTTCTAAGAGAAAAGAAGCTCAATCTGGGTCTTGAAGGATGCGTAGGAGTTCATCACGTTGATTAAAGGAGCGGAGGTGATGGCATTCTGGGCAATGAGAACTCCAGTGATCCAGGAGGACCAGACTGGGGATCTGAGTAGGGAGTAGGACTGAGGCTGCCAATGCAGGGAACTGGGCAGGAGTCCCGGCCTTTACCTGGGGGTGGGGGCAGGACCATGGGGGTTTGAAGCAGAGACGAGATCCAAGGACCTTGGCATTTTAGTGTCAAGGAGAAAGGGGTTGGTTGTCAGATGCGTCAGAGATATCAGGGAGTTTAGGGCTGACCAGGGCCCTTGAGATGCAGCCACTCAGAAGTCAACGGTGCCCTGGGTGCGAGCACTTTCGGGGGTTAGAGAGGAGAGGAAGTAAAGAGGCGTCAGTAGGTGAAGAGTCTTCTGTGAAGGGGGTGTGAAGGAAGAAAGGGGATGAATGACTTAGAAGAGCTCGGGGGAAAGGAGAGGGCAGACTGCTGTGCTGCAGTCTGTAATCATGAACTTGCCCACTGGGCCCCCAGAATGCCACGGTCTAAGGCTGCAGCCCTGAATATTAACAGTAAGTGGTGGTCATGGTGGGTGTCATGGTGCTAGTTGCTAAGATTCGTTGAACTCTTTTTATATAATAATGCTTTCTATACATCATGTCAGCCCTGTGAGGCAGGAACAATTATGCCCATTTCACAGATGAGGAAACTGAGGCACAGCAAGGTTAAGGACTTGCCCAAGCCCACGTGGCTGGGAAGTGATCGGGCTGGGATTTTAGGGCAGGCCCACAATGCTCTGTGCTGACCAGCACCTCAGCGGCCCTGTCACCTTGGCGTGGGCCTGCAGGTGGACTCCCAGCCCCATCCAAGATTCCTGTGTCCTGACCCCAGCACACAGTGGGGCCCGAGACCCTAGTGGTCCAGCCCCCTAGTGGTCTTATGGGGAAGCAGCACCCACCCCGTGCCTGGCAGCGGGCTCTGCACTGCTGGTCCCTGATAGACAGACAGAGCCTGCAGACCCAGGGCCTGGCCTGCGTCCCTGCGGCTCACATCCGAGCAGTGCCACCGTGCCCGTGGCCCAACCAGTCCTCCTGTGGAACACTGACGCTCAGGCTGAGGTCACTGAGAAGCCATCCCCCTTGAACCTCCGACTCTGGGCAACTGGGTTTCCGCGCCACTTCTGGGTATCTCTGATGACTCGTTTTCTCCAAGCCATCTGCTCTGCCTGGAACAAGGCCAGCCCTTCTCAGTAAGCTTTGTCCTCGCTCCAAACAGGAAAGCTATGAAACAGAAAATGGAGAAGCTGCTAGAAGGAGGAAAGTGGTGGGGGAAGCAGAGGACACTAGTTCTGCGGCCTCTCCCAACACAGGGCCAGCAGCTGGTGCCCACCCCTAGCCAGCAGCTCGTGTGGCTCCCTGCTCAGCTGTGTCTTTACCTGGCTCTGTCTTTACCTGGCTGTGTTGTTACCTGACTTTGTGACCCTGTACAAGCCAGGTGCCTCTCTGGGCTGCAAGTTGCTCTTTGTGCAACAACAGATCTTTGAAGTCCCTAATATCATATTCTGATTGTCTTTAAGTATAGTGATGTAGGATTTCATCGTTGTGCTAACATCATGGAGTGCACTTACACAAACCTAGATGGTACCACCTGCCACATGCCTAGGCTCTCTGTACTAATCTTTTGGGACCACCGTCGTATATGTGGTCTGTCATTGACTAAAACGTCGTTATGCAGCTCATGACTATATGTAGAAATATTTTGCCTCGAGATGACATGCAAATATTTTCCTACTAACACCGCTTCTTCCTGGATCTGTGGCTTCCTCTGAGTCCTGCCACATCCACCCTGTTTTCTGTGCCAAGCTTCTGTTTGGAGGTTAAAGAGACGGAGCTGGAGAGACTGACCCATGTGGGGCTGTGACTCACTCCCAGTTCCCGTGAGATCCCCGGGGCCAGGACCTCTTTCCTGGGCACCCCCTGGTGCTGGGCCATCCTCAGGGCTGTGAGGATTGTACAGGCCTGGGAAGGCCTCTCCTGTTCCAGAAATAAGTCCTTGCCACACCCAGACTGACACTAGAGGTTACGGTAAGGTTTACTCCTCTGGCTTAATAAGGGTGTCTTCCCAGGATGCTCAGCTACCAAGGGCCGTGGGGGAGGAGGGCCACGGACGCTGGGGGAGGAAGGAGTGGACAAGGCTGGAAGAAGCTGAGCTGGGGCGTCCCTGGGCCCCGGCAGCCTGCCTAGCAGTGGCAAGTTCACTACAAGCATGTGTGTGAAACAACCATGTGTGTAAATCTCCTCCTTCCCCATGAGGGGCTGGGATAAAAGTGAGGGAGATACCAGCCCGGACTAGGGCATGACACCAGCGTTATTCTCCAGCTCCGAGGTGCTGACTGCCACCTGTGTGTGGCCACCACTGCCCAGGCTGTGTTCCAGAACCTTCCAGGCATTACAGCCTCTCAGTAACCTGCAGGCAGCTGGTTTGTCCACCTCACAGAGGAGAAATTGAGGCTCACAGAGGTCACTGGCCTTGTGACTGCAGGACCCTCTCCCAGGCAGCGTGGGTTCCTAGGGGTCCCAGGGCAGGCAGTACAAATGAGAGAGGTGTTTGCTAAACTAGGGAGGAATCCGAAGGGGAGTCTGCAAGCCCGTGTCACGTTCTGCCTCGGTGTCTTTTCTGTGCCTGGCAGAGCAGGAGGGACCCCAGTGTCTCCTGCTTGTCTGCCCAGTTCCCACCTTCATTCACTTGGACTTGCTGCCCTCATGCATGCTCACAGGTGGCTCCCTGGGATGACAGAGCCCTCTGTCCCCATCAGCCAGGTTCCAGTCTGGACAAAACACCCAAACCTCAGTCCTGATTCCGCTGGTTGGGGAGGGCGTGAGGAGGCTCGGGACTCCCAAACCTTCCTGTGGCAGTGCTCAGCCAAAGCCAGCCCGCTGCCCCTGGAGCCAGTGCAGGGAAGCTCAGGGCTGCTCCCTGGGGAGGGGCTCTGCTGGCACCCATGGTGGAGGAGGGCAGGAAGGGGAGCCCTCTGGAGGAGCACAGCCCTGCCCCAGGCACCTGTGCTACCTTCTCAGACAGTGATGGCAGCTGGATCCTGGGCTCAGCACTGAGCAATGCAGCCGCCCGCCTGGTGCTTAAGGCAGAGGCGGGTCTTCACACAGTCGAGTCTGTCCTCCATCTGCCTTCTGCTGCAGAGACCACATCCAGGGCCAGCCTGGTCCAGGGAAGCCGTGGCTTCCTGCACGTGGAAGGGGGAGTGGGGGACGCTGGGCGGGCCTGCCAGATCCTCTCACCCTGGATGCTCAGGAGGAGAAGAAGGAGGGGCGCAGGGCATGCCAGGCCAAGGGAACCGCACATGCAAAGGCCCTGAGTCAGGCCTACAGGAGACAGAGTGGTGGGGAGGCGTGACCTCTGGAGGAGAGGGCAGCAAGTGCTGACGGCAGGGAGGGGACTGTCAGCCATGTGTGTGCCAGAGAGAGAAACTGAGGCCTACTGTCACAATGAACACTGGCCAGAATTCCCAAACCTCTGCCCTACGCCTTGCATGGGTTATGTAGAGAAGCCTGGGAAGCCTCTCCCCTTCTTCTCCACCTTTCCCAGACCCATCCTATGCCTGCCTCCTCCAGGAAGCCCCTGGGATTGCCCAGGCCCCCTCAGACCTCACTCCTCACTGCCTGCGGCCCGCATTGTGAGTTCAGCGAGCTCTTGTCCCTGGTTCCTTGGCTGTCCTGTGTGATGAGCATTGGGAAACTGTGTCCCCAGCACCAGGCACAGAGCCAGGGTTAGGCAGAAAGTAAATGAGGAATGGAACCACTCATCCCCCCAAATCCAGGAGACACCATAGAGCAGCTGCCGAGGGGATGCGGCACTCTGTCCCTGGGAGCTTGCACAGGACCGGGCCCAGCAAGTGGGGCAGCAAAAGTTTGACGAGTGGCTGAATGCATGCATGGACAAAAGCAGGCGTGAATGGGATTAGAGGTGCCCTAGACTGTTCTGGAGGGAAGGCAGCTAGTCTTCCTCCCAGGGGAGGTGCAGTGGGAAGAGCATCAGGCGTGGGTCCTGGTTCCACAAGGCCAATTGGCTGCCTTCTTGGAGCTGCCCTGGGTTCAAGTCCCTGCTGCCTGGGGTGTCTAGGGGCTCCGTGAGACCACGGTGTGAGGGCTTTGCAGAGGGAGTCGAGGCCAGAGCACGTCTGAGGGGTGATGCTGTCTCCTGGTCTGCAGGATGGAAAACCTGTTCATCAACCGCTTCATGCACATGTTCCAGTCTTCCTGGAATGACTTCGCCGACTTTGAGAAAATCTTCGTCAAGATCAGCAACACTATTTCTGGTGAGTGTGCCTTTGGGGGCTCTCGTGGTGCTGGGGAGCTGGGCATGCCATCCTGGAATTGGAAAGGGCTGCCCCACCCGCTCCAGCACATTGGCCGGCCCTCCAGGCTGAGCTGTCCAGGTCTCCCCATCACCCCCGCCAGCATCCCCTGTACTCCAGGCAGTTTGTTTCACGGGGGGTCACCCTCATGCCCAGAGTTTCTCCTCCTGGGACATTCAAGGTGAGCACCCTCAACCTCATTTCATTATCAAAGGTCTCAAAAATACCAGAACTTTGTGTTTATATATGTCAATCACTTATGTTTCTGAACAGAGTAAAGGCAGAACCTAGATTGTTTTTTAGGTGTTTGCATAAAAGCCACACTGGGTTCTTTTGGACTAGGATGTGTTTGGTGGAGCGAGAGCCTTGTGATTGCCAGGGATGGCACAGGAAGGACAAAACAGCAGCGGAAAGACAAGGAGCCGGGAAGGCGGGGTGAAGACTAGGTATTGAAATAGGCCCCTGGGCAAAAACTGCCCTTGCAGATGCCTCCCCAGGATGCCCTCCACTCTCCTCCTCTTCCCTCCATCCTGGACAGAAGGACCTGAGTTCTTTTTTTTTCTCTCCCCCTATAGGTATAATGTTTTACAGCAGATCTCTAGAACTTTTTCATCTTGCTTAACTGAAACTTTATGCTCATGGATTAGTAACTTCCCATCTCCCCCGCCCCTAGCCCCTAACACCTACCATTCCACCCTTTGATCCTATGAGTTTGACTCTTCTAGATAACTGATATAAGTGGAATTGTGTGGTATTTGTCTTTCTGTGTCTGGCCGATTTCGCTTGGCGTAATGTCCTCCAGGTGCATCTACGCTGTCACGTGTTGCAGAATGTCCTTCTTTTTTAAGGCTGAATAGGATTCCACTGTGTGTATGCACCACATTTCCTTTATCCAGTCCATTGTAGATGGGCATTTAGGCTGTTTCTACACGTTGGCTGTAAGGATTGTGCTGCAGTGAACATGGGGTGTAGATGTCCCTTCTAGATTTCAGTTCTCCTGAACACATACCAGAAGTGGGGTTGCCGGATCATATGGTAGTTCTATTTTTAATTTTGGGGGAACCTCCATACCATCTTCCATAGCAGCTGCGCATTTTGCATCCTCACCAGCAGGGGACAAGGGTTCCAATTTCTCCTCATCCTAGCCAAAACTTATTGTCTTTTTTCTGTTTTTAACAATAGCCATCCTGACAGGTGTGAGGCAATATCTCATTATGGTTTTGATTTGTATCTCCCTGGTGATTAGTGATGTTGAGCATTTTTTCATACACCTGTTGGCCATTTGTATGTCTTCTTTGGATGGAGAAATGTCTGTTCAAGTCCTTTGCCCATTTTTTAATTGGGTTATTAGCTTTTTTGCTATTGAGTTGTAGGCGCTCCTTACATACTTTGGAGATTAAGCCCTTATCAGATATATGGTTTGCAAATGTTTGCTCCCATTCCATAGATGCCTTTTCACACTGTTGAGTGTTTCCTTCGCTGTGTAGAAGCGTTTTAGTTTGATGCAACCCCAATTGTCTATTTTTGGTTTTGTACTTGAAAAAGGGGTTTCCCAGGGGCTGGCCTGGTGGCACAACGGTTAAGTGCGCACATTCCGCTTCTCGGCGGCCCAGGGTTTGCCGGTTCGGATCCCGGGTGCGGACGTGGCACTGCTTGGCACGCCATGCTGTGGCAGGCATCCCACATATAAAGTAGAGGAAGACGGGCACGGATGTTAGCTCGGGGCCAGGCTTCCTCAAAAAAAAAAAAAGTGGGGGGGTTTCCCAGGAACTTTCTGAGCCACTAAAGGCCAGCTCAGGGATGGCGGGTGGTGCCATGGGCGGACACAGTTGTCAAGTAGTTGGGCCCAGTGGGTGGAACCTGTGATCAGCTGTGATGCCAGCTGATGCCTGGAAGAGGGGGCCCAGCAGGGACTCTGGCCCTTGGCCACGGTCAGGAGGGCCGCAGCCTGGCCTGCCTCCACTCAGAGCTCAGGCTGGACTGTGATTCTCTCCCCTGTAGAGCGAGTTATGAATCACTGGCAGGAAGACCTCATGTTCGGCTACCAGTTCCTGAACGGCTGCAACCCTGTGTTGATCCGGCGCTGCACGAAGCTGCCCGAGAAGCTCCCCGTGACCACGGAGATGGTGGAGTGCAGCCTGGAGCGGCAGCTCACCTTGGAGGAGGAGGTCAAGGTAGGACCTAGGTGGCTGGGGATGGCGGCCCAGGCCGGACGCCCAGCTCAGATGGCCTGGGTCAGAAAACCAGGTCACACTCTGCTGGGCGGAAACCATGTCCTGCTGGCCAGTGCTTGCTGGCCCCCAGGCCACTATCTCCAGGCTTGTCTGTCTGGCCCATAGTGAGATCAGTTGCCCTCAGTGAAGTGGCCTCTTTCTTTTCCTGGGCATTTATGAAAACTGTCTTGTCCAATGTAGGAGGAGGAATTGAGGGGGATGTTTCCCCATGATGCTCAAGTCTTGGAGCATAATCTCAATATTTTCAATATAATAATTAAAAGGGCTCCCTCTGACTAGGGACTGGTATGGGCCAGGCGTCATGAGAGATGCTTTACACACACAGCCATCAGATTGTCCCTCACCTTGCAGAGGAGAGGGAACCAGAGAGAGAAGCAAGCCTTGCCTCAGGACAAGAACAGAAAAAGAGAACACTGATGGAATTTTTGATGGTCTAATTAGAAATGTTGGTGTCATCACTTCCCGCCCTCTCCCCCTCGCTCAGCCCTCACCTGCAGGGTCTGCTGTCTCCATGTCCAGGACTAAGCTTGTCTTGAGACAGAAAGGGTTCAAACCGCCTCTTCCACGGATCTGGGGGGACTCGGTGTCAGGCCCCTCTGTGTCAGAGACTGGAGGCCCTGGGAATGGCCATGGGCTCCCAGCAGTTGGCCTCTTCCCACTAGAGCCTGGATGACTGGGCCTCCTGCCACCTGCCCCCAGGTGTCTCGGTGGCCTTCTGCTGTTTCTGGTCACCCCCATCTTGCTTGCTTAGCTTTCCTTGGGGCCCCAGCCAGAAAGGCATGGTCAGTGCCATCTGTGGACAGACCTTCCAGCCCCCTCACCCTGCCACCTCACTCTGGAGGGCCACCTGCCCAGCTGAGGTCCCAGGGCAGGCAGTCCTGGCCCCTTGTGGACCTGCTCCGGCCCCAGGACACTACCTGATCACATGGACAGCTGACAGTGCCCCCCGTGCAGGCACACTCACGAGCACACACACAGTATTCCTCTGCATTCTGTTCCTGGATGTATTAATGTGACTCCGTGGCTGTGCACTTCCAACTTCAAATCAGAGAAACTTCTAGGACTGGGAGAGACCGAGCACCCGGCCGCCTGGGCAGGGTGACAGCCTCTGCTCAGGAGTCCTTGCCACCTCCAGGGCAGGTGGGGTATGGCAGCTTTGTCACAACCATCATCTGTCCTTTGAGTTATGGTCTTGATGCTCAGCTGTGGTTTTGGTCATGAAGCTATAATCTAATAGCCACCATTGACTGGATTCTTACACACACACCTCCCCATCTCTCACACACACCGCCCCATCTCTCACACACACACCTCCCCATCTCTCACACACACACACCCATCTCCTACACACATCAGCACAATTCTTAATTCCCACTGTCATTTGTGCTACGTCTCTTTGGCAGTATCTTAGTGATCTATGTTAGACTTGTGGCTTACCAAAACTTCTAAGTTTTTTTTAGTCTTCACCTGCGTGGTTTATTTTTGTAGAGAAATTCTATCCCTGTTGTTGGTTTTGATTCACTGTTACGGCTCTTCAAGACTGCTTTAGTTTATATGAGGATTTTTAGGTTTCAAGTCACAATAACCAGCTCCATCTGGCTTACTCTAGGAAATGCACTGGCTCAGGCAGCAGTAGGAGCAGAGCTAACAGCTCAGAGCCCGGGCCAGGGCTCAGACGATCCCCTGGCATCGTCTCTCCATTTCTCAGTTCTCTGCCTCTGTTGGGTTTTTTTCTTAGGAGGATCTCCTTATGTGGAGGGGAAGAGGACCACCAACAGCTTCAGACTTACCTTCCACCAGTTTAGCAACCACTACCCACTGCCAGAAAGGACGTCCCTATTTCTCTACATTCCCAGCAGGTGTCAGAGCCCAGAGCGAATTCCCTGAATCAACCCACTGTGGCCAGGAGAATGGAGCATGCTGACCAAATGGAGAGCACAGGGACACCAGACAAGCAGGAATGCCAGTGTCTGCTACAGAATCCCGCAGTGTCAGAACTGAGAGACAGGGTTGGCCCCTCCCTTTCCAGAAGCATGAAACTGAGACCCAGAGAGAGGAGGTAGCCTGGAATAACAGAGAAATGTTCCCGACGTTGGCCCACATCCCAGCTTTGGGATTTGGTTTCCAGGCTTGGGTTCCCAGGGCCTCCCTTTAGCCCAGCATTGATGACATTACCCAACCTGGGTTGTCTCAAGATTTGACTGGCAGCTGCTCCTTCGGCACAGTAGTCACTGATGGTCACCTCTGCTGTGAAAGTCCTGTTACCCAGCCCATCATGGAAGCCCAGTCAGGGTGTCTTCACCTTCTTGACAAGGTGTCCTGAGTGGCCCGGTCCCGGCTCTCCTGGAGCCAGCCTCTCCCCACCCTCCCTCTGCCCTGGTGACCAGGATAATCCCTCCATCCCCACCCCTGCCCACACACGTCGCGGTCAGACTGCTCAGAGTTCATCATTGGTGTCAGACATCTGCCAGGGTTCTCCCTGTCTGAAAAGGAGGCAGATGGTGGCCAGGCTCTGAGCTCCTCTCCCATCTTTGGGCCCACCCCCCAAGCCAGGATTCTTGAAGTGCGTGCGCAGTGGCCACAGTGTGCCCTCTGCAGATAAGAGTTGTGGACACACATCTCACCTGAGCGCCTGTGACCCGTCTCTGCCATGTCGCAAACCCGGACCCCCACCCCAGCCAGACCACACCCCTGCCTCCATTACTCGCTTAAAACAAGAAACGCTTAGGAAGATGCACTGCTGGCCATCTACCCAAACTCCAAATTCTGGCCTGAGCAGACCCCATTCTCGCGGAAGGAGCCGTCACGGCGCTGTGGTTGGGCTCCCCCTAGAGGACACAAGTGTAGTCTGAAAAGGGCAGCTTTCTACCTTGCCCAAGTCCCAGGCACATCCGTTTGTATTGAAGTATAATAACTATAGAAAAGGGCACGAATCAGGAGTGTCAGCAAGCTCAGCGAACATGTCCCAACTGACCCCACCATGTCACCAGCCTCAGACCAGGATGCGGAACGCTCCACGACCACCCCCTAGCCCTGCAGATACCCCGAAAGACCTCCACCGGCCTTGAAGACCCCTCATGACCCTGTGGACCCTTGCCTCTGTGGACCCCACCCCTGCAGACCCGCCCCCCTCCATCTCTTCTCCCGAGAGTGACCCTGTCCTGTCCCTGCCCCTCGGGTCTGCCCGCTTTTGAACTTCATGTCAGTGGGGTCCTGCAGCATCACTCTGTGGTATTTGACTTCTCTCATCTATTTCACCTAAACTCTGTCTCCTTTCTTCTTACTAACCTGTCATTCTGGGTGTTTTTTCAACATCTTTCATGAGGGTCAAGCAGGTTTCAGGTACCACAAATGCAGAGTTGGCTGCCTCCCTTCGTGTTACCAAAAAACCTCCACAACCCGTAAAAACTCTCCATGTGCATCAGCCTTTGAGCTGGAGGATGAGAGAACTGTAAATTCTGAACTCCACTGAGTTGCCAGGGGTCCCCAGAGCCACCTTCCCGCCCTCTGGGACTGACTCTCGGTCCGTCTCTGCCTGAAACTGATTGGGATGTATTTCCTCTTGCCTCCTGAAGCAAGGGAACATTTTCATCGTGGACTTCGAGCTGCTGGACGGCATCGATGCCAACAAAACAGACCCCTGCACACTGCAGTTCCTGGCCGCGCCCATCTGCTTGCTGTACAAGAACCGGGCCAACAAGATTGTCCCCATTGCCATCCAGGTAGGCCGCCCGGCCCTGCTCCTTTCCTGGGTAGCTCCCTCCTCGGCAGCCAGGGCTTGGGGAGGAATTTCCTGGGTGGCTCCAGCCAAACCTCCAGGAGGCAGAGGCTGCTGTGCCTCGCATCTCCTAAGCTGGACAGGAAAAACAAGAACTTGGGGCCTCCTGCCAGCTGTGGGGAGCGCTGTCCACGAGAGGGAAAGGGCTCCATTCCCCAAGATACACTTGTGAAATCCCTGGCAGGCCGAGGTGCTCTGCGGAGGACCTGCCCTAGGATGATGCACTGTGCCCCACAGGCCAGCATCCTGGCCAGGGCCCCAAATCAAAACACCAGCAGGGGCCAGGCAGGTGAAGCTGGGCGATGAGCTGGAGGCTGAGGCCACAGAGAAGCACCATGAGGCCTGGGACCAGGAACCGGGCCAGCCCTGGGATGCTGCCTTCACGTGCCCAAGGGCTCTTGTTTCCACCAGCGGCAGTGGAGGAGGGCGGGGAGCAATTTGGGTGAGAGGCAGGCAGAGCTTCATCTGTCCCCATTCCTGGCTGCTCTCTGCTTCCTCACAGCACCAGGTCCCTGCCACACTGTGGGATCTGGGACGCAGACAGCAGGAAACAACGCCCAGGACAGAACCAGGTCTGAATCCCAGCTCTGCCACTGTCTGTGTGCACCAGTGCCTCAGTTTCCTTATCTGCGTAAAATGATAGGTAGCCAGTAGGGCCTGCCTACCTTGGAAGGTTGTGGCAACAATCACGTGACTAAAGGTGAGTCC
Organism: Equus quagga; assembly: GCF_021613505.1. NCBI lineage: Eukaryota > Metazoa > Chordata > Mammalia > Perissodactyla > Equidae > Equus > Equus quagga. The sequence goes on along the minus strand of NC_060268.1, from coordinate 105,380,496 downwards.
TAGTCTGAAACCCTGATGGCCCAAATGTTTCAGAATCCAGGATTTTAAGGATTTTGGCAGTGCGTCTACTTCATTCCGTGACACCTCTCTCCCTGGCCCGGGTCTGGGGCAACATGATATTTTACAATCAGACATGTTCACTGCAGAAATACTAACATGTCTGACTGTAAAATACACACTGCTAAAATCCTTAAGGAAACTGAGGCACAGGTGCACACAGACAACGGCAGAGCTGGGATTCACACCAGGCCGTCTGGCTCCAGAGTTTGTACCCTCCCGACCCCATTCCCACACCCATCTCCCAGTCTGTGGGGCTTGTCTCCCCCAGAGGAGTCCCAGCGTGTTATCAGAGAGAAGCCCTATGCTGTGCTTAAGACACTGGAGCACAAGGTAAAGGGACGGGTGATGTTAGGGAAGTAAACAGAGCTAGGAGACCCAAGGAGAGGGGCCCTTTACCACCGGCATGTGCCTCTGAAGCAGCCTGTCCCCCGGGACCTCTTGAAGTGGCCTAGAGTCAGGGCCTGGCTGAAGTCCCGGCTCTGCCACCTGCTAGCAGTCCGTGGGACCTCAGACAAGTCAAAGCATGTTCCTGAATCTCTTCCCTCTCCTGCAAATGGAAGCTTTGCAAACTGTAAAGAACCATGCAAATGAAAGCCAGAGGATAATAAATCCAAAATCTTGTCTGAGAAAATAAATAACCCCACTATGAGGCTGCTGAAAGAAAGAGCAAAAATATACAAGATTAGGAATAAGGAAGAAAAGATAATCACACATTTAAAAAATAATAATAATAATGTGTAGGCTGGCCCACTGGTGTAGTGGTTAAGTTCAGTGTGCTCCCCTTTGGTGGCCCGGGTTCGCGGGTTCCCAGATACAGACCTACACTACTCATCAAGCCATGCTGTGGAGGCATCCCACATACAAAATAGAGGAGGATTGACAATGGATGTTAGCTCACAGCCAATCTTCCTCACCAAAAAAAAAAAAAAAAAAGAATGTGGCAACAATCTGAAAAGCTAGTGGAAATGGATAAAAACCTAGCAAAATATAAATTATAAGAAGAAGTTATATAAAAAAGGTCAATTTTCACACCAGCAATTGGAAAGCTGAGAAGCCAATACGATGAACAGCTGAGTTTTAGCCGACCTCTAGACAGCAGACATTTCCAGAGCTCTGTAAGGTCTGTCGGCCCCTGAATTCATTCTGTGAAGCCGGCATAGCCTTAGTACCAAAACCCAATACAGGTGGGCTCTAAGAGAAAGCCGAAGACCAAACAAGTTACAAATGTAGATTTTAAAAGAAATCTAAGAATGACATTAGCAAAGTGCATGCAGCAGTGTAATAAATGACTAACATGTTGTCACCAAGTGGGCTTTATTCCAGATGTTTCAATATCAAGAAAACTATCAGCATAATTCATTAGGAAAAAAATCCTCTGATTATATCAATCGACACTGAAAGGGAATTTAGTAGGCACAATTAATAAAAATTAAAATAGTAATAGAAACAGTAAACTTATGTATGATGAGGACAGGAAATATCATTCAAAAATGGCAACTCTAAAGCGATTTCTGTTTAAGTCATAAACAAGAATGCTGCTATCATCATCGTTATTCAGTGTTGTCCTGGAGGTCCTTGCACGTGTGATAAATAAGAAAATAAAATAATCAATAAACATGTAAAAAAGCAGAGGAGACTCTCTTGTGGTAATGATTTGAGGGTGGACCTAAAAAACCTAAGAGATTCTAATTTTTTTAAAAGCTACAAGAATTAATAAGTACGTTTAGCAGAGTGTCAATAAATATACTCCTCAAAAACACCAATAGCTTTCCTCCATGCTAACAGTAACATACAATACTCATATAAAGAAAAACTATAAAATTATTTTAAAGGATGTCAAATGAAATAAGAAGTGCTTTGATATTGAATAAGAAAACTTTGTATCATAAAAATGTCAGTTCTACCAACTTTTATCATACAAACTTAATGGATTTCCAATTAAAATTTCAGTCAGGTTTTCTCTCTTTTTTGAGGAGGGGGAGAATAGGAGGGTGAGAAAACTGAATAAAAGAATTTAAAGATTCATATCAAAAAAGAAATGTTCAAGGATAGCTAACATTTTTTGAAAAAGAGCAAACAGAGGAGTTTCTTTGCCAGATATCAAGGAATACCATAAGGTCACTGTTGAAAGCGGATGCTACACATGAAAACAGACAGCATATAGATAAAGAGTCCAGAAATAGGCCCCATACATAAGAATTCAATGTATGACAATGGTGGTTATTTGACTCAGTGAAAAGCGATGGAATTGCAGTGGGGCCATCGTGACTGCCTTTGCACAAGGAAAAAGTTAAATTGGACACGTATACTATTTACAAAAGTTTCAGATGAAGTGAAGATTAAAATGTAAAAAAGTAAAAGAAAATTTAATAAAAAAATGTATAACATGGGTGCTAAGGAAACTTTTTAAAGAAGAAACAGGAAATCAAGAAGTTATAAAGGAAAATATAGGCATATTTGATGGTGTCATGTTTTAAAAATTGAATGGTAAAATAGGCCAGAAACAAAGCCAAAAGGCAAATGATAGATTGGGGAAAATAACTGTGACATAGTGACAGATAAAAGATGAATATGTATAATATACACATAGCTCCTTCAGATTGATAAGGCAAAGACAAATACCCCAACAGAAAAATGGGCAGAGAATGTGGATAGACAGTTGATACAAGAGGGATGGTAATCATCAGTAGATGGAAAAATTCTCCACCTCACTAGTAGTTAAGAAAATGCAAATTAAAGTGACAACGACATATTGCTTCTGACCCATCAGCCAGGGAAAAGAAAAGTGGTAACACCCAGCCTCCAGCAAGAACGGCGCCCCCACGCGCCAGCCTGAGTTGTCGCAGCCGGGGACGCGCACACTCTCTCCTAACAAGCGGAGTGCGCAGTTAGTACCTGGGCCCCTGGGCCTGCCCTGAGCAGGTCCACAGCACCTGCTTGCTGCACCAGGTGTGCCTCTGGAGGTTCTGGATTGCAGAGTGGGTGGTCAGAGGCTCCTGGGGGCGGGGCTGGTGTGGCCAGTGTGATAGGAAGGACACTGGGGGGCTCCTGGCCACCACTGTTTACCGTTTAAGTGTTCTGACAACCAGTCCCGCTGAACTGGTGCGTCCCAGCGGAAGGAGCGCAGCAGTGGGGCGCCCTCTATCCACGTCGCACAGCCGCATCTCTGCGGCTCCGCGGGCTCCCAGCGCCGAGGCAGTAGAGATGAGAGAGCAGATCCGCAAGGATGCGCGTGCGAGGATGACTGTGCAGAGGAGTTTGCGGGGCAGAAAGCAAACTTGAAGTCAGTGTGAAGGCAGGAGAGGACTGACTGAGTGAAACCTGTCGTGCCCAGACCGTGAAAGGTGATGCTGCCTTTAAAATGGATGAGCTAGGGGCGGCCCCGTGGCTGAGTGGTTAAGTTCCCGCGCTTGCTTCTGCGGCCCAGGGTTTTGCCGGTTCGGATCCTGGACGCGGACACAGCAGTGCTCATCGAGCCATGCTGAGGTGGCATCCCACACAGCAGAGCCGGAAGGACCTACGACCAGAATATACCACTATGTACTGGGGGGCTTTGGGGAGAAGAAGAAGAAAAACAAAAAAGAAAATTGGCAACAGATGTTAGCTCAGAGCCAATTTTTAAAAAAATTAAAAAAAAACAAAAAACGGATGGATTAGGTCTGTCCCAGCTGACCTGGAGGGCTGACCTGGAGGCCTTTCCACGAGGAGTTAGCAAAGCAGAAAGCAAGATCCAGGGGAAAGATTATATGATCGCCTCCATGTCAACTGAATTCAAGGACCTGACTAGGTACTCGTGTGGGCATGGGGAGGGGCAGAAGGACATAGGTCACTGGGTTGGGAACACTGGGATGGACTGGTTGGGACACAAGTGAGCAAAAGAAAGAGTTCATTATAATAGTGTTCAGTTTATGGAAAGTCAAACAGATAAAGATGCACATGTGCAAAGAAGCTGGATTATGAAGTGATGCTTTCTTTCTTACGATCTTCTGTAATGACTGGAATTTTTACAATAAGTACATCTTATTTTCTAATCAGAAACAGAAAGCTACTTCCTTACCCAAAAAACAAGAACACCAAGCCATTCAGGGCACATTCTGGTGTCCATGGCGTCACTAAGGGCCTGGACAAGAGTGGGGAGGATGTTTAGGATGGGTAGGAGGGGAGCCCCAAATTGGAGTGGCCTGTGTAGGAGTTCAAGGTGGAGAGCAAGTGAGGGTCTGGACTAGGCAGTGAGAGTGGAGAGAAAGACCCCAAGGTACTGCCGGGGAATGGGCAGAGCCCTGGGCCCCATCCCAGCTTAGCTCTACCCACTGTGTGACTTGAGAGAGCTGCCTGACCACTCTGAGCCTTGGTTTCCCCCCATGTAACATGGGAATGGCAGGAATCTGCCTTGCGGGGTGATGGTGAGAAATAAATGAGATAGTACAAGCAGAGCCCCCAGCACGCAGCAGAGCATGTTCCAGAGGGCGGCCGCACCCCACGTACTCTGGGAGGCACAAAATGGGGGGCCAGGCAGTTAGTGCACATGAGTGAAGCTCCAGGGAGATGGGGAGACGCAGAGCAGTGGGAGGGGTAGGGTATGGGAGGGGCGGGGATGGTGGGAGGGGTGGGACAGTGGCAGGGCGGGGCAGTGGGGAGCCTGAGAGCTGGGACTAGAGAGAAGGAGCATGTTTCTATGAGAATATGGGTGCAGAATTCACAGACCTAATTTTTCAGGAAAACCTAGTAATCCAAATTTTTATGTGAAATTGTCTGATATTTTAAGGTTCACAACTAATTGCATTAATAAGCAAATAAACAAGAATACCGTAAAGGTCAAACTCGGCTCTCCCCTCGTCCCCACACTGGTCGTCCCTGGGTGAGCAGTGCAGCTGGCCTCTGGAGCAGCTCTGTCTGGTGCTGGAGCCACTGGCCCCTCGGGGCTCTAGAACACTTGGGCTGTGGTTAGTCCGAACTAAGGTGTGCTGGAAGTGCAAAATACACATCTGCTTTCGAAGACTTATAAAGAGAAACAAAAGAACATAACATATCTCTTTAATAATTTTATATTATGTTCATGTTGAAATATTTTGGATATATGGGGTAAAATAAAATTATGTATTAACGTAAAATTCACCTGTTTCTTTTTACTTCCATGCTGTGGCTACCTGAAAATTTAAAATTCCATATATGGCTTGCATTATATTTCTACCGGGCAGCACCATTTTCGAGGGAGAGACAGGGAAATGACCTTCTAGAACACTCAGCATGACCTTGAGGAGCCCACTCAGTCTGGCCCTCCTCACAGCTCTCGTGTCCTTCGTCACTGGGCTCCAGCCGCACTGGCCTCAGCCAGAGCCAAGAGTCTGGCCCGGCGCCCACCCTCTGGCTGTTCCTGCAGCCCAGTGCTGCTCCTCCAGTCTTCTCAGTTCATTCTCATCCCGAATGTTCACCCTCCAAGGCTCTATGTCCTCTGAAAGATGGGGTGATCACAGCACCCACCTTGCAGGCTTACCGGCCATCACGCTGTCAGGTCCTGAAGCTGTGCCGGGTGCCATGAATGCTGTTGTCATGGGCAGAGGGAGAGACCAGGGGCCTAGTGGGTGGGGAAGGTCAACGTCAGGATTCATTGTCAGTGGCAGATTACGGAGTTTGGGGGCTTTATTTTCTGGCATTAGCAGATGACTGAGTGTGTGTTTTTGTGTGTGTGTGTATGTGTGAGGAAGATTGGCCCTGAGCTAACGTCTGTTGTCATTCTTCTTCTTCTTTTATTTTTCTTGCTTGAGGAAGATTGTCGCTGAACTAACATCGGTGCCAGTCTTCCTCTCTTTTGTACGTGGGATGCTGCCACAGCATGGCTTGATGAGCAGTGCATAGGTCCACACTCGGGATCCAAACCCAAGAAGCCCAGGCCACCAAAACGGAGCATGGGAACTTAACCACTATGCCCCTGGGCCAGCGCGCCCCCCCCCCCCCGACCCCCTGCTGAGTGTTTTTAAAGAGGGATTGACGCGGCATGATTTGCATTTTAGAAAAGATTGTCCACTGTCGAGTTGAAACTGGAAAGAGGAAGACAAGCCCCGCCTCTACTGAGGCGGCACCTGGCTGCAGGTCTGGGCCAAGGGACAGTGACCTGGGACACAGCATCCTGAGGGCCCTAGAGCCCTGGGAACTGGAGGAGCAAATGGAGAGCAAGAAGGGAAGTCAGGAGCACCAAGGCCAAGCCTGGAGAACAGCAGCATTTAAGGGAAGAGCAGAGGAAGGGAAAGTGCAGGAGACCAACAGCAGGGGTCTGAGAAGTGGGGGGGCACCAGCAGGGAGGGAGGGGGCACGCAAGGCAGGAGAGAAGAGGGGGCGGGGCTGGGAGACCACAGCAACAGCCCTACACACCTAAGCGTGCTCACTCCATGCTGGTCCCTTCATGCCCTCTATTCACTTCCTATAATAACTCTGTGACGTGACTAAATATTGTCCCTTATTACAGATGGTGACCTCAGAGCTCAGAGAGGCTGAGTAAGTTGTCCAGGGTCCCACAGGTAGTAGTGGTGTAGCTGGGATGAGAAGTATAAACCCTGGGCCTTCTGCCTCCCCCATGATCCTCTCATGATTCCTGAGTGACTGTTGAAGAAGTTTGGATTCTTCTGGAATTTCCTGAGAGGCCAGGCTCTCCTATAGCTATAGTCTGGAAAGAAATATTGCCATGTGTTTTCTTTCTCCAATGTATTCAGCTCAACCAGGTCCCAGGAGAGGAGAATCCCATTTTTCTCCCTTCGGATGCAAAGTATGACTGGCTTCTGGCCAAAATCTGGGTGCGCTCCAGTGACTTCCACGTCCACCAGACCATCACCCACCTTCTGTGCACACACCTGGTGTCTGAAGTTTTTGGCATCGCCATGTACCGCCAGCTGCCTGCCGTGCACCCCATTTTCAAGGTATAGCAAGCTGCTGCCCCACCTGGTTGGGGAGGGCAGCCAGACATGGGGAGGGGGACAGAAGGAAGGGAGGAGGGGCACTGACATCCTCACAGGAGGACTGCGGCTGAGCAGAGAGGACCCCTGGAGAGATGCTCAGGGGACTGTCACGACCCCGAGGATGAAAGCAGCTTGGAGCCTGCTGGTTCCTGAGGACACAGGGCCTGGGCCTGACACAGACCCTGGTGGCTGGGGGGCAGAGTTTGAAGAGGCAGATAAGTTCAGCGTGACCCTTGATTGATCGCAGGTGGCAGCCCCCACTGTCACGGCCCTTCTCTCTTCCCAAATCCCACAGGCACTGACTGCTGGAGTGACTGCAGGCTAAAAATACCTCTGTGTGCCTCAGTTTCCTCATCTGTGAAACAGGGCTCAAACAGTACCCCTGTCTCATAGGATTATTGTCAAGATTAAAGTAGTTATAAATTCAGACAGGTTAAAACAGACCCTGGTCAAGCTCTAGACAAGCAGGGACTGTATCATTTTTATCATTATTGCTAAGCCTCGAGCTGCTCCCCAGGCCTCCAGCAACTACGCAGCAGCCGTGGAGGTCAGCATGCAACCGTCGCTTCCTCCCTGAGCCCCAGCATCGCCCCTCCACAGCGGGCCAGGATGGGGGGTGCTGAGGGTCCCTGGAGTACCTGAGGAGGGGCAGCGCTGGTCAGGAGGCGTTCTCTGAGATCCTCTCCTGCTCCTCCACTCAGCTCCTGGTGGCACATGTGCGGTTCACCATCGCCATCAACACCAAGGCCCGCGAGCAGCTCATCTGCGAGTACGGCCTGTTTGACAAGGTGGGTGTCCCCGCCCCCTGCGTGCCGGGAAGAGCCCAGCCTGGCGGGCACCCACTTCTCAGAGCCTCGGTGACTTCCCCGCCACCCCTGAGCTGAGGTCCAAGTTTCCTCTCAGGAGACCAGGCCCCTGGCGTCACAGGGGCGGAGGCCTGGGAAGGGTGGGACGCTGGAGGCGCTCCCTGTGAAGGCTCCCCAGGTCCTCTGGCCAGTGTCCTGCCCCTTCCACACAGCCCCCAGGCGAGCTCTCCTCTTCCCAGCTCTGCCTGCTGCTCCCCAACATTTCTTCCTCCTCCCTGTCGACTCCCTGTCACCTCCCCCCACACTGTCCTCAGGCGTGTGGGTATTTACCCTATCTCCTGGCACCCACTCCTCGCCTCCTACACACTAGGGCCCTGCATCTCCTCTCCTGCTCTGCCGCCCATCACTCTGAGCACAGCCTCCCACCCTCTGCCCTTCCAGGCGCTCAGCACCCCCAACCCGCTCTCCCCCTCAGTGGGGCCTTGGGTCCCTCCCCACCCCTCACCTTCTCTCAGGCAGCACCCCACCCCGTTTTGACCCTCTGTAACCTTACCAAGCCTGGCCCCTCGTGGTAGCCCTCCCCGCGACCTTCCCCCCTTCCTCCCTCCCCTTAGTGAGCCGCCATATGATCACCAAGGTTGGGCCACTGTTTGCAAATGATAAACCCAACTCACACCAGCGGCAGCTGGACAGGAAATGTATTATCTCTTGCACCTGGACCTAATGGGGTGAGGGAGCCTCAGACGATGCTGCCAGGGTGCAAGCACGCCGGCTCCCATTTCTTTCTTTCTTTAAACTGTGTTGGCCCCATTCTCCCAGGCAGGCTCTGCAGACAGGCTTGTCCCCATGAGAGGGGGACAGAACCATTCACAGCGAGCTCCAGGCTCATGTTCCTCCCAGTGACCATCACCTCCCATCCAAATAGAAAACAGTAAGGAGCAACTCTGATTGGTCCTGCTTGGGTCCCAGCACCCCAGTCCTCCTCTGAAGATTCTGTGCCCCGACTGCCAGCCACAGTGTGTGCCCGTGCAGGCCTGCGAGCACGTGTGTGCGCCTGCCTCTCTGCAGCTGGGAGGAGGACCAGTGTCCCACCTTGAGCACCTCTCCAGCCCTCACCTAAGCACACGACAGGCCCTCAGCAGAGTTGAGTGGGTCCCGCGGGCTGGCAATCTGCCCTTCTCTTTAGCCGAAAGATGAGGTCACTGACAGAAGTGCTCGGACCCTGAGCAGCCTGTGCTCAGAACTAGAGCAGGTCCGAGGGCTGCCCCAGCCCAGGCCCCACACTGCCAGGCATCCCCGCGGCCTTCCTGGGTTGGGAGCTCGCCCCTCCCTCCTGCGACTGCCCCAGTCCCTGCCCCTCCCTCTCCGCTTCAGCCCCTCGCATTAGATCCGGCAGCGGCTCCTCCCTGAAACCGCCTCACCTGGCTGCCTTGGCGTTCTCTGAGTGAACATCCCTCCTACCCCGCCTCACAGGACACTGGTTTGCCCCTCTGCATGCCTGGCCACCCCACTGCCCGCTCACAGATTCTCATGGCGAGCTCTGGGGCTGTAAGGCTGGAGATGGGGATCCGGCATCAGCTCACAGCGCCTCTCCCCTCCCACTCAAGGCCAACGCCACAGGGGGCGGTGGGCACGTGCAGATGGTGCAGAAGGCCATGCGGGACCTGACCTACCCCTCCCTGTGCTTCCCGGAGGCCATCAAGGCCCGGGGCATGGACAGCACAGAGGACATTCCCTACTACTTCTACCGGGACGACGGGCTCCTGGTGTGGGAGGCCATCAAGACGTGAGTGCGTGGGGGCTGTGGGACACGCTCTGCGCAGGAGCGGAGGGCCTGGCGGAGTGGGCGCGGGCATTGACGGACCAGGCCCGATGCCTAGATTGCTGACTCAGTGGGCCAGGGGCCTGGCTCCATTGTCAGGGCACTGATGGGGGAATGGGGGTGTGTGGGGGGAGGTATGTGTGCGACCTGAGTCTGGACATTAGAGAGTAAGGGACAGGGTCACCATGATGCCCTGCCCTGGGGTGCGGGGGCACAGCTCTGCAGGCCCCGGCTAGGTCACCCACTCCTAGCTGGGCCCCTCCTCCTGCGCCAGGTTCACGGCCGACGTGGTGAACATCTACTATGAGAGTGACCAGGTGGTGGTGGAGGACCAGGAGCTGCAGGACTTCGTGAAGGACGTTTATGTGTACGGCATGCGAGGCAAGAAGGCCTCAGGTAGGGCCGCTCTGGCTCTCCTCCCGGCTCCTCTTCTGTTCTTCCCTGCACCTCCGACTTTCCTTGGACAGTGCTGGCCTGTGGCCTCCACTTTAGCACCCGATGCTGGAGCCAGAGCCCCCAAGGGACCCCTGCCTACCAGTACGCCTCACGGGGACATCTCAGAGGCTTTCTGTGGCCCTTAGGAGCCCGGGTCAGAAATATCTGGAACACTGGACCAATCTGCTGTCCCCTCCCAATGTATCTTGCTGTTGCCTGGGCCCTCCAGCACTTGTGTGGGAACCCAGGGTCGGGGTAGGGGTGAGGTGGGTCTCCGCTGGTCAGGTGTCCCTCCCGGGATGGGGCCTCAGCCAGCCGGTGGCTCCACCCCAGGCTTCCCCAAGTCCCTCAAGAGCCGGGAGCAGCTGTGCGAGTACCTGACGGTGGTCATCTTCACGGCCTCGGCCCAGCACGCAGCGGTGAACTTTGGCCAGGTGGGCAAGGGCAGGGCGAGCCCCCCCAGGCCGGAAATTGCCCAGGTCCCCTTGACTGCTCCTGGTGGCCGGGCGGGGCGGCCTTCTTCCCAGTCTTCCCTGGGGAGGTTGGGGGGGGGGCGGGTACCTTGGCAGCCCCAGGGCCAGGAACCGGGTGTTCCCATGGGAATTCTGCCCACAAAGCTGAGGGCTTCGGCCACAGAGAGGGCCTGTGGAGGGACGGCCCAGGCCCTGCTGCGGCGGGAGAAGGGGACAGGGGGAGGAGACACTGGTGGCCGGGCCGCTGCCCTCCAGTCGGGCAGGTGTGGGCTGGCCGGCTGCAGTGGGCAGCGGCTGGCTGAGGAGGGCCCACGTGCGTCCGTGGCTGCCCCCACAGTATGACTGGTGCTCCTGGATCCCCAATGCCCCCCCCCACCATGCGGGCCCCGCCACCAACGGCCAAGGGCATAGTCACCATCGAGCAGATCGTGGACACACTGCCAGACCGCGGCCGCTCCTGCTGGCATCTGGGTGCAGTGTGGGCGCTGAGCCAGTTCCAGGAGAATGAGGTGAGGTGGCGGAGAGGCTGTTCTGCCTCCTCTGGTGGGCAGGTTACCTGGGTTTAACCCATTTCTCAACCTCAGGGGTCTGTGATGCGGGGCTCAGGCTGGGCACCTGCCAGCCAGGCATCCTGACTTCCAAGGCTGGAGGGGCCCGGGAAGTCCTCAGGCCTGAGCCTGGCCAGAGCTCGGGGGGGTGGGGCAGGTGAGCACAGGGACTCTGCTCCACTGGGGACTTTCCCACCAGGGCACACCCAACACCCCCAGCCACTGACAAAGCTCTTTCACATGTGTTTCCCCGACACCCCAAAGGCAACAACTGAGAGTTTCCTGGGTCTCCTTCGAGACAGTGCATGCCCGTACACCTTGTTTAACCTAATCCCGAAGCTGGGCATCCCTGTAGACACAGCCCCCTGGCTCAGTGCTGCACAGAATGACTGGACCAGTCCAACCAGCCCCAGAGCCCTGGCATTTTCATGGGTGTTGAAGTTGCCTTGGGGCCTTTGCTAATGCATTGGTCCCTCACTCACATCCTGTAAATGTGTCTCTGCCTGTGTGTTCAGTGGGGCCAGAGGACACATTTCTAGTAGAGGAATTGCTTGAAACTGAACTGCCCGCCACAAACTAAATGCCAAACCCCATCAATAGCATGTGATGTTTCTCCCACCCTTTCCAGCCTGGGAATGAAACTTGCCAATTCTAACAATTCAATCGTTTTTTAAAAGATATGTCCAGTTTTAATTTGCAGACACCAGTGTGAGTGTGTGAATGAGCACACCACCCCACTAGGGCCCGGCTGTGGCTGTCCTGGGCTGGAGAGAAGGCCAGCGCAGGCCCTGCGTCCCTGCGGCCTGAGGCCGGGGGGAAGGCAGGAGTGCTGTGTAGGACAGGGCGGAGCAGGGCTCCACAGCCACAGGCCCCCACAGCCAGGACCACCGCCAACCTCCCCATTCGCCTACACCATCACATGTCCTTTTAGCCACCCTACAGCTGTAGCAGGGCCATCATTTTTCCCTTTATCTGTGAGGCCTCAGCCCAGGAGCATTCTTGGGGTTCACTCAGCAGGCGGCAGAAGGTGGACATGGGAAGATGGGCACAGGCTCCCTCCCTCGCCTCCCAAGGGGCGGTGTGTGGGGATGGCTCAAGGCCCGTCTGTCGGTGTTTGGGCCCTCAGCTATACCTGGGCATGTACCCAGAGGAGCATTTCATCGAGAAGCCTGTAAAGGAGGCCATGGCCCGATTCCGCAAGAACCTTGACGCCATCGTCAGCGTGATCGCCGAGCGCAACAAGAACAAGAAGCTGCCATATTACTACTTGTCCCCAGACCGGATTCCCAACAGTGTGGCTATCTGAGTGGTTGCCTGAGCCGGTCTCACTTTAGGACAGCCAGCTGCTCAAGGCTGGGCTTGGCGCCCAGACTCCAGCCTGCGCGGGCTGGCGGGATCCTGGGGTGGCCACGGGCAGGCCTCCTGGCAGCTCGCTCCTTAGGTCCCAGATTCCTGGGAATTCTGCCCTCAGGCCCCAGGCTGACTGGCTTCAAACCAAAGGCTGCCCCAGGTTGGGCCACGTTTTAGCTAAGCTTTGGTGCATTTTCCTGTTCGCTCCTCAGTCTTTGGTGAATCTCATTCTTGGAGCAAAGTGTGTAAACACCGCGGGGACCCCTCCTACACGGGGCAGGACTGGGTAGCTTCCTACCCTGTGCCCAGCTCAGCCTTCCACACCAGGCAACAACAGCCAATCAGGCTAACTGGTAGACGTTCATTCTTGTTGGAGACGTGGAAGGATTATTTTCTGTTCTATTTATGCTTCGTCCAATGTCTTGCATATAGTAGGTTCCCAAATAAATTTCTGTTACATGAATTAAGGATTGGTTGTCATAAAAATAAAGGAGTGCTTTTAAAAATAGGTCTCCTTCCACATGCTATGTTCCAGTTGCCCCAAACAACTCATGCCCCTCCCCTCGGCAAAAAAAGCCATAATCATTGTGATTCCATCTAGGCAAAAGGCGCCCCCAACCCCAGTCCGGATAGAAGGTGCTTTTCTCCTCTTCTTTGCCCTGAAAGCTCCGACTCTTCAGAACATATCCCAGTGTCATCGCCTCTGGGGAGGCATCCTTGGTTGCCCAGATAGAGTTCATCTCTCCCCCAAGGCTTTGTCCAGACCTCTGTTGTTGTCCTCTTATGTGGTCCTCTGAGCTCCTGGAGGACAAAGAAACTACCTTACTTGTTTCTGTGGCCTGGCGCTGGCCCAGAACTGGCATAAGGCACCAGCCTGTTGCTCCCTCATTTTCCTCCTGGCAGGGCACCTAATGGAAAGATTCCAGACATTGTCTCAGGAGCTGGGGACTGCTTTCTTCTACAGCAGGGAACTCAACATGACTTAAAAAAACAATGTATTTTTTTCCCCAAGGCCCAAGAAGCAGAGCCAGCCCTGAGCCTGGGCACGGTGATCCAGTGTCTCCTCCTACACACATACCCAACCCACAGCCCCCGGGTCCTGGCTTCAGAATTGGGTCCACAGGTCTCCAGGATTTCTGGAAGGTGTACCTGATGTGGCAGGCCAGCAGCTCAGTGTTTGGGTAAAAGGCTTCCACCAGGGCCAAGATGGCATGAGAGAAGGTGTGCATGTGTTCCTGAAACCACAAGTCCCCCTGAGGAAACTTGGCCATTGGGGTGGGTACTAGAGAGACTGAGGTACAGCCTCTTACTGTCCAAGACTTCCTACCATCCCTCTGAGAACTGCCCACCAACTTGTGAATGACCTTGGTGACAGACCCCATAAACAAATGGTCTTGGTGGAGGCACTCAGCTCCATGTCCCCACAAGAGCCAACATACCAACTTTTATTACCCACAGGGCCATGCGAGAAAGGAGGAGGGAGCAGGGAGGAAGAGAAGCAGGCAAGGGTGGTGATGCAGGTCTGACACATGTGGAAGAAGAGAGAGAAGGAAAGACTGAGTATAAAGGGCTTCAGATTGCAGTGTACTGCTAAGAAAGTCTTGCTCCAGCTAATAGGGAGTCCTCAAACAAAGGTGCCCATTACCGAAATCTTGCATTAAGCAGGAATGAGAAAAATGATGCAGGCATGAGTGTCACAGAGATCCAAAGGTGTAGCAACCAGAGTTGTGAGTCAGTTCTGTTCTCTGCTGCTGGATATTTGAGTAGCGCAGCTCCACTGCTGCCACAGAGGAGGAAAAGCCCCAATTCTGTGCATAAACACCATCCAAATCTCTGCCTGACCCCTCAGCCACCCAGGCATGGAGCCAACTGCAAACAGCTCAATTGAAGATAAAACAAACTGAGATTTGATCTTTCAAACAGTTTTCAGTTTAACTCCAACCAAGTTAACTGCTTGCTTAAAAAAAAAAAAAACACTCTTCCAAGCAGTATAACAGAACTCAGAATCTCTACAAAATAACATTCACGACAGACAGAGCACAATCCAAAATTACTTAACGTACAGAGCATTAGGAAAACGTGACCTAGTCTCAAGGGAAAAGATGACCAACAGAGACTAATCACAAGATGACCCAGATGTTGGAATTAGGCGACAGTGATTTTAATGAAGTTTTTATAGCTGTGCTCAAGGAGTTAAAGGAAATATGCTATCAGTTTATGAAAGGATACGAAATCTCAGCAGAAAATTAAACATAGAAGAAGAGGAAGAGGAGGAGAGGGAGAGGGATGAAGCAGAAGGAGGGGCAGGGGAAGGAAGAGGTAGAAGAAAGAAGGAAGAATGAGGAGGGGAGGGGGAGGGGACGAACCAGTACCAAATGGAACTCAAAATATATGGAAAGGAATAACTGAAGGGGCTTACTAGCAGAACAGAGAGGGCAGAGCAAAGAGACCGTGAACTTGAAGATAGATCAATAGAAATGATCCAATTTGAACTACAGAGAGAATTTTCTTTTTGCATAAATAGAGCCTCAGATCTGTAGGCAATATCAAAAGTTAACAAACATGTAATTGGAGTCCCAGAAGAAGAGGGGAAGTGAAAGAGAATGGGGCAGAACAAATATGTGGAGCAATAAAGTCCAAAAAGTCCCACATTTGGTGAAAGACATAAATTTATAGCTTCAAGAAGTTCAGCCAAACCCAAACAGAATAAATACAAAGAAAACCGTATTTCAGTCTCAAAGTCCTCAAAACCAGAGTTACAGAGAAAAGTCTTCAAAACAGTGACATATATAATGGAATGATTTGAATTATAGACGACTTTTCATCAGAAACTGTGAGGGCCAGAAGACAGTGGAAGAGCTTTAGAAAGCCTTGAATGAAAACAATCACCAACACAGAATTCTGTAATCAGCAAAAACTTCCTTCAAGTATGAAAATAAAGACATTTTCAGGTAAAATAAAACTAAGAGAATCTATCACCAGGAGATCCACACTACAAGAAATGCTAAAGGAAATTCTTCAGGCTGAGGGGAAATGACACCAGATGGAAACTCAGATCCTCAAGAAGGATAGAAAACTATTATAAATGGTAAATATTTGGTGAATGAAGAGACTCCCCCCTTAATTCCTTTAAAATACACATGACTGTTTAAAGCAAACATTGTAACATTGTCATGTGGCATTTATAATACATGTAAGCATAACACATGTGAAGTAGCATAAAAGACAATGGGTATTAAATGGACTTTTTTGGTCTAATGGTTTCTACATCTTACATCAAGTGGTACAATGTTAATTCTAAGTAGCTTGTGAAAATTTAAATAGGTAGATTATGATACTTAGAGCAGCCACTAAAAATAATGTATAGCTAAGGACCCATAGATGACTTAAAATGGAATTCTAAAAATACATAAATAATTAAAAGAAAGTAGGAAAAGAGGAACAAAGAAAAACAGAGGGGACAAACAAATCAAACAATAAAATGGTAGACAAAGAACCAACCATATCAATAATTACATCAAATGTTAGTGGACTAAAAACTCCAACTAAAAGGCAGAGATTATCAGAATAGATTTTAAAAATCAATACCCAACAACATGCTTTATACAAGATACACACTTTAAATATATACAGCAGGGGAAGCAAATTTTTTCTGTGAAATATTTTAGATTTGGCAGGCTACATACAATCTGTTGTATTTTTAAAAACAATCTCTTAAAAATGTAAAACACATTCCTAGCTCAAGGGTGTTACAAAAACAGGCCATGGGCTAGATTTGACCAGCAGGCTGTAGTTTGCCAGCTCCTGACATAAAGAGACAGATAGGAAGATTTACAAATGGCAAATAAGCACATAAGATGCACATAAAAAGATGCTCCACATCATTAGTTATTAGGAAAATGCAAATTAAAACCACAATGAAATACAACTACACATCTATAAGAACAGAAAAATTCTTGTATTTTATGTTGGTGACTGACAACACCAGATGTTGGCAAGAAAATGAAAGAACTGGACCCCTCACACATTGTCGGTGGGGATATAAAATGGTACACTTGCTTTGGAAGAAGATCTGTTTAGTTTCTTATAAAACCAAAGATATCCCTACTCTCTCTGAACCAGCATTCCATTCCTAGGTGTTTACCAAGAGAAATGAAAACATATGTCCACAAAAATGTTCTCAGCAGTTCTATTCATAAGAGACAAAAACTGGAAACAACTCACGTATCCAGCAGTAAGAAAATGGATGAAGAGACTGGCATATCCATGCAGTGGAATACTGTTCAACAATAAAAAGGAATGAGCTAACCAATAAAATAGCATAGAAGAAACTCAGAAACATTCTGCTGACTGAAAGAACGCTTACACAAAAGAGTATATACTGTGTGACTCTGTTAAAATTAAATTTTAGGGCAAGCTGAAAACAAAAAATCAGAACAATCTTTACCTTGGGAGGTATGGGGACAGGGGTGGACTGGAAAGGGGCATGAGAAGTTTCAGGATTGAGGGAATGTTCTGGATTTAATAGGGGTTTGGGTTACACAGGTGGATACATTTGTCAAAACTCATCAAACCCTAACTGAAGATTTATGCATTTCACTGTATGTAAATTTTACCTAAGAACATAAAGAACCATAAACAAATATTCTAGGTAATGCTACAGACTGAAGTGGTTGGGGTGAAGTATACTTACTGTTTCCATTTCCTCTGAAATGCATGAAAAAAAAGATGGAAGATAGAGTGATGAATAGAGGGAGATAATGTGGTAAAGCGTATATAGCAAAATGCTAATTGTAGAATCTAGGATATATGTATTCTCACTATATAACTATTGAAACTTTGTTAATTATACCTCAATAAAAAAGATAAAAATTAAAATGGTAGCTGCCATTTGTGGAGAGCCTCCTATGGGCCAGGCACCTTATGGATATTCTCTTATTTGATCCCAACAACCACCTTTCAGAGTTGAGGTTATCATTACTAATTTTTGAGTAAGGAAAATCGGAGAGAGATTAATTGCCTGAGTTCATCCAGCTGGTAAATAGCTGAGGCAGGATTTAAACCTCCTATGATAGGAATGTTGAAAGACTGAAAAATATGCCTGGATTTGTGTTTATCTACAATGAAAAGAGATCTATTGTGGGTTTTTTAAAAATTAAAAAACTTTAAACAGACATGGGCAGTAAACAAAAGATGCTCCAGCTCATTTATCTGAGACATGCAAAGTGAAAAAACATCAACGAGACACAAGGGAATGCCAATCAATCATTTTAGTGACAATTTAAAAAGCCTCATGACAATGTAAGGAAAGACACATTCTCACAGTGGGAAGCTAAGTGAATAATTCTGGAGATCAGTTTTGCAACTTCAAAGTTAAAATGTCTCTACCCCTTTTTTCTACTTCTAGGAATTTATCTTCAGAACTACCCCTCCCTTCTAACCCCACGCAGCCAAGCGTGCAAAGATAAATGGCCCGGATGTGGATTTCAGCCTTGTTTCTAATGACAACAATTCGTTTCTAATATTAAACACTTAAAAATCTATATCAATAAGGATTTAGTGAATTTAGTTAACTAAATTCTGCATTAGTTAGAATAAGGTCGATATGTATGTTCCACCCTAGAAAAATATTAGACTGGTTGTTAGGGGAAAAAGCCAGCTGTGAAGTGGTGTGTCATGTGACTGCATCGTGCTTCATTTACACATGAAATATGTGATGCCGAGCCTCTCTGACCATGGCTCAGAAGCCTGGGCACTGCCCTCCCAGCAGGGCCGAGCACTGCTCCAGCCCAGGGCCTTCCCCTGGCAAAGGGGCTGAGTTTGACTTCCTTCCTCTTTTGCTTTTACCATGCTGACAGCTTTGATTGTCCTAAGCCCTGCCCCCACCCTGAGTGTTTCATCAGACCTTTCATCTTTTCCAAAGAGAGGCCAGCCCCCTGGCCATCTGGTCAGCTCGATTGTAGCCCCGGGGTCATCCTCCTCCCGCTGGCCTGACACCCCAAGCGGTGAGGAGCAGCAAGCGAGTCCTAGGCAGAGCCAGGGGCAGAGCTGTGCTGGGCTGCTGGTGCCGGGCCCTGGGTCCCTTCTTACCTGCCTCCAGCCTGCTGTCCTTCCAGGCCTGGAAGAAGGAGCTCTGAGCAGATCCTTTAACAAGGGCAACGGGGAGACTGGTTAGTACTGCCTTCATCTCCCAGCTGCCCTGGAGGGGGCATAGCAGGACTGGGCAGCCCCACTCCACAGGTGAGGACACTGATGAAGCTCAGCCAAGAGCAGGAACCCATGAGAGGCTGAGGGGAGCCGGGTCTACCAGGCCGAGCTGCCGCTCTTCCGCGATGCCACAGGTGATCCTGCACCAAACCAAAGCACCTTTCATCGCCAACATTTTCAGAATCTACCTCAAGTGCCTCTGAAGCAGTGAAACCTTTGCCGCCAGGTCTCGGGTGGGCAGGACTGCGACAGATCAGAGGTTGACCGGGGAGCTGCTAGTTCAACCCAGCAGGCAGCACAGTTCCAGGAACCCCATGGCCTCCCTCACTTCCTCCATCTCCGATGGTGGAATGAGCCCAGAGATGCCAACTCTGATCCCTGGGCCTGGGCCTCTGCAGGGCTGACTCAGAGTGGGCGGGAGAATTGGAAATTGGCTGCATTTCCTCCCAAACACCCCAGAAACTGGCTGAGATCTCCAGGGTAGGGAGGGAGGAGAGTCTTGTGAGTCAGAGTGTGACTAGAGCAATGCCCTCGCTGGGCCTCAGTTTCCCAGCTACACGCAGGGGTCAGACTAGAGTAGCTGTTCTTAGTTCGGGGGAGAGATGCGGAGAGGAAGCACAGACCACTGTGAAAATCAGATAAAAGCTTTGGGCGTTTCCCTGGGAGTGTAAGACGGCACTCACTCAGTCCTTGAGGGACCACACACCTCCTGCAGCTGAGGAAAGAGCCTCTGCACCAGGGTACCCAGAAGACTGGATTTTATGGACCAGAAAAGTTTTGAAAAAAATCTGGAGGGACGTTTGGGTTACCAAGTTCTTGTTGATAAGAACCAACCAAACAACAAAAAACACTCCCACCAAAAGCTCCCACCTACTATCAGCACCACTTCATACCAGGACATTAAACAACAGAAAGTAGAATAATACGACTAATGGACAACTCTACTCCTTCTCACAACACAACCTACATTGCTTTTTTCCCCTATCTCCCCTGATGTTCCTGCCGACTATGCCACAGCAGTGCCAGGAACCACACCCGAGCCAGCACACCTCTAGGGGAGTGCCTGACACTGTGCTTCTCACCTGGAGATGGAAGGTGGTACGGGGATCAAAGTGGAGCCCAGGCTTGGTTCCCTGGACCCCTTGACTTCCAGACCCCTCCCGTCATGTGCAGGGGACAATCACACCAGCAGAGTCTGGACTCTGCTCCTCTCATTTCAGCTTCAGGAGGCAGCTTGGGAGAGGCAGGGCAGACAAGGCTTCTCTGATGGTCGAGGAGCTGAGCCCTGCCACCCAGAGGAACTGTCAACTCAGGAAAGCGTGCTCTTCCCCTCTCCCTCTTACCCTCTGGAACTGCCCCTCTCAGCTCCTTCCAGATCTGGCAATGTAGAGGAGTACAGGACTCCTGGTCACCGTGGCACTTCTGAGCCTGGGAAAAAGGAC
Organism: Equus quagga; assembly: GCF_021613505.1. NCBI lineage: Eukaryota > Metazoa > Chordata > Mammalia > Perissodactyla > Equidae > Equus > Equus quagga. Next base: position 105,360,403 of record NC_060268.1, on the reverse strand, counting down.
AGGCCTTGGAAAGGGGCTCGTCTATGCCTCTGACACCACATGGCTGTGTGCCAGCAACTCCAGGGGCACCATTTACACAGACCAAGGGATGGCGCACGTTCCCTATGAAGGGTCACATAAACATTTTAGGCTCTGCAGGCCATACCATCTGTCCCTTTATTCACCTTCGCCATTGTAGAAGGAAATCAGCTGAATACAACATGGCAATGAACAGGTACGGCTGTATGCCCATAAGTTTACTTACAAAACAGGAGGCTGGCCACCCCGACACAGAGGATTAAAAGTGCACCCTAGAGGTGTGCCATGCAGCAGCCCTACGCCCATCACTTTTTGGCGGGTGTCAAAGGGCAGAAAGGGCTGGGGGCAGCATTGTCTTAAGCCTGCCTGCGACAAGACCCCATTTGATGTCTTCTTCAGCCAAACTCATTAAATCCATCTGGTCCCCAAAGCATAGAAACTCCTCTTCGGAGCCCCCATCTCACCTTCTTACAGAAGCCGGTTCCTCTTTCAGCTCCCCGTCCTCACCACTCCCTCCCACCAACAGTTGCGCGCTTGAGCTCAGGGCGCATCCTGGCTTCCCTCCTTACTATAAGCACATCCCTAAGCAGGTTCAGCTGATCTGCGGTCACGTCCTCCACTGGAGCCTCAAGAGCTCCACTCAGTTCTGGGGACCTTTTCTCCACAGAAGGCAGGCAAGAGGACACTTCTCCTGGCAGCCTACCGTGGTGCCCTTAACTTGTGGACGAATTCTCCTGGCTCACCAAGGGCACAGCATGTCCCCGGGAATCCCGGCCTCCCTCCCTCCACCTGGTGCACAGGTAAGGCCATGTGCCCGCCCTCAGCACTCACAGTGCTGTAGTCGTACGCAGTCTTGAGACTGGAGGGTCAGTGGCACTGCCATTACTCAGGGAAGCCCAGTCAGGAGCCAGGAGATGCAGCTGGGCTAAACCATGGGCAGCAATCCTGCTGGTCCTCCCTGGTTCTCCCCTCAGCTGGGCTGTGGTTCGGTAAATGGATAAGGTTAGTTAAGCAGTCGACTATTCCAACAGTCATGTTGCCATTCACACCCTGAACTTCAGTCTGGCTCCTCTCAGGTCAGTGAGTCCAAGTAGAGCCCGGATGGTTGAAATAAGCGCATCTGTGAACTGCTTCGGTTTTCACTGCCGCGCCCACACGCCCTCCACAACCCTCCCTCTCCACCAACCACCAGTGACTGGGGGGGCCACCCTCCCTTGCAGGGACAGACTGAGGAAGAGACACCTCCAGAGATGGGATGATTTTCCTCCCTAACACGCAGGCCAGAAGAACTCGGAAAGGGATCAGGACTGCGGAGCGTGCGCCCACGCCGCAGCCTCCTGCAGGAAAACACTTGCATGGCAAAGCTCCTTTTTAAAGAAATGCTTTATTGCTGCAAGTAGACACCCCAGGTATAGCGCAAACGACCCCCCTGTACAGAGAATTATTCAAGTGGTAATACTGAGAAACAGTGAGCATACACAAAAGGATACAAAACTAGACATTTAGGTAACTAGAAACTTCCTAAGAAAAACTTCAAATGTGAAGTGCCTTTTAGAAACTACCCCACACATGCCAGTGTAAATTTGGTTTTTATTAACAATCAACTTTCTATAAACATTGCATCTAAGTAGGTGATGAGCCGCACAACTTAATTCCTTCCCAAACAAAGATAAATGCTTTTATTTACCTCTGTTCCGGTCTTTCCTTGGGCTGGAGACAGAAGCTGCATATTTCAAATCAGATCCAAAAGGGAAAGTATTTCAAAGTGTATTTGCACCAGGGCCCAATTCACAGCACTGCGGGCCTCGCCCTGCTGGCCCGTCCTCGTCCACCCTGTGCCCCACCAGGCCGCAGGAGCAGCTCCAACCCTGCGGCATTACCTGAGGCTCTGGCAGTGGCCCAACCGCCTGGGGCCTGCATGTCCATAGCCACGGAGGGCACAGCGGTAGGTTTGGGAACTAGACCCATAAGATTGGAAAGAGTAGATTGAAGCAAAAAAGGAAGAGACATTAGAGGCCTGGAGTAGGAAGAGGCCTTTTATGGTTTCCAGAAAAATCTTAAACTTGGACAAAAAAACAAATTACTGCTGGCAGCCAAAGTCAGAAGCCCTTGAATGGTACTGTAACTTTTGGGGGAGTAAAGGCCAAATCAGAGAGGGCTGGCTGGCGACACCCGAGGCTGCTTCCCCCTCCCGCTTGCCTGGCCCACAACTACCAGCGCTCCTGGCCCTGAGACGGACGAGCTCATCCCACGTACCCGTATGGCTCAGCCAAGTGCCCATCCTCCCGCTGGAGCCAGGTGCAAACTGAAGAAAACCCGAGGAATAATCAACCCCCAAAAGAAGCTGGAGGGCAAGCTGACAGACTACAGGGACACCTGGCAGACCCGCTGCTCCCACTAGATGGCAGCACAGCACGACCCTGCTAGGCTTTCATGCCTCACTGTCAGTCCCTGGAGGATAGAGGTTGGAGCTGGGACCAAGAATGGGGTCAGATGTGCTCAACTAGAACCTGCAAGAAAAGAGAAAGGCAAGGGGGCAGCTGTGTGCCATTCTAGGAAAAGAAAGAAGGACACGGGACAGACTGTCCACAGGCAGAAGGCTTTTAAGGAGCTCGGCTGGAGGTGACGAGATGGGGTCAGGCCTTCCTGACAGGCAGAGAGGGCTTCCCAGGAGAATATGGCCGGGCGTGGGAGCAACACAACAGTCATGGGGAAAGGCACCTTTGCCAGAGGACGTGCCAGCCACACCGGGACTGCCCAGGCGCCACCCCTACCTAAGCACGCTTTCCTCTCTACGGGACCTCTCGGTGCTTTTCAAGTTCAGCGTAAAGGGTTCCACTGGGGGAAAGGAACCACTTAAAAATCTCTCCCAGTCTTTACTTGACCGCTCACCTGCTGTTAGTGGCTGGCAAGGACAACCCTTTTCTGATTTGGCTCTCCTGAGTGGACAGTCTAGCTGCCTGGTGTCCTCAGGCTGAGAAGGGGCGTGGGTAATCGCACTTTGGGGCACAGAGAACACAGGCACAGGCTGGATGTGGCTGAGAGACAGAGAGAGGGCAGGCTGACCTATTTTCAGGGGTCGGCTGTGGCTGGAGGAAGGTCACAGCCGAGCAGTTCCTTAGACAGGACAGTGATTCCGATGAGCCAGACCCTGGGCAGGAAGAGATGGCTGGGCAAAGCCCGTGAGCACATGCCCTCCCCGCGAGCTTGGGGACCTGCAGCCTCCTCCTGGCTTTCAAAACAAACCACAGGCCTTCCACAGGGGAAGGCAAAGGACCCATCTTGTGTCCACTTCCTCCTCTTCTCAGGGCGGATGAAGCACCTGAGGCCCAGGCCCGAGGGCAGGACCCTCAGGGCCCTCACTCCCCAGAGGCGGCTCTGAGGACTCGAGCGGCCTGAGAGGAGGCTCGGGGTGTCCTCCTGTCACACTGCAGGCCCTCGGGCCTGTTCTCCTGCAGGAGACTCTTATTTGCCTGGCGCGATGAAACTGGTTTTTAAAAATAGAATTTTAAGCAGACTTTTTAAAGGGACAAAGGCCATTTGATGGTGGTGATTTTGGTTTTGTTTGTTTTATGAAAAATGGTACAGGAGATAATCCCTGATGACAGAACAGACTGAGAGCAGGGCCAGGGGCCCCTTTTAAAGGATCCTTTCTGTTCAATCCAGTTAAGGCGACAAACGGGTCGGGGTGTGGCTGGGGGCAGTGACACAGTGGCCCATGGCAGTTCGCTGCTCACTCCGGGCCCTCGTCCCTGAGCCAGCCTGTCTGCCTCTGCCCTGGGCAGTGATGCACAGGCTCTCCCAGGCGCAGAAGCTGGCCGAGGTGCAGGCGCCCAGGAGCCCCGCAGTGCACACTCCCTCTCGGCGTGAAGCCAGCACACTGGAGAGGCGGGTCTGTAAAGGAACAGGTCTTAAATATTCAATTTTGTTCTAATTACTCATTTCCTCTCGTTTCATTTAGATCTCATAAACCCTTCTTTTGCAGTGTTGACAAAAAAGAAACTTTGAGAGTGGGCCTATGACATAAAGACTTCCCATAAAACAGGCTCGAAACCACAGGAATTATGCTTAACTTGCCATTTAGCATCCATTAACTCCCAGGAAATGTTATGAAAAAGCCTCACATCTGTTTGTCCCACTTTTGGACAAGTCCCTTTTATGGACACAGGGTGGATGTCACGTTTCTCAGACTATGTAAGGCAAAAAGGCTTTAGATCTATTACAATGTAAAAGAGATAATGGTCACAAAGGGAAGGTTTGAAAATGAGACGTTCTTTGAAGTGTGGATCCCACTGGACACACATATCACAAAATAAAGATTCTCTTTTTGTAAAGTGCTGTTTGCTTAGTGAATCACTTGCCACCATGCACAGAGCACCACAGCCCCTGTCCGCTCAGAGACCTGTCAGTGGTAGCATTGGCCTCAGCAGAGAGAGCTCATCCCCTGGGCAGTCCTTACTGAGGAGGGAAATCGCCTCATCGTGACTCCAGGCTCCCAAGCACTCCGCTCCAAGGTGGGGCCTCTGCCAACTGGCAGAGGTGGCGCCTCAGGCTCTGGGTGCCACCTGCTGCTGCTCTCCCCTCAGGTTTGGCATTTTATTCTCTCATGCTGCTCAAGACCACAGGCCAGAACCCAGCCAGCTCCCCAGCACAGCGTCACGGGGTCCTCCACCTTCCCTTCCCATGGACGTGCTACAGAAGTGGAACCTCGCTGTGCACAGCCGACGTGAGGACTCTCCAGGAGACTCACTAAGGAGGGTTTAGAAAAAGAGAAGCCATTAAAAATAGTCACCTGCCCGGTCTATGCTATTAAAGGACAGAAGAAAAGGTACAACAGTTGGCAGTAAACAATTTCCTTCAGCTGTTCGTGGATGTCCAGGCAAACTACACCCCCACACAATCAGATGTGAATGATTTCCGCTCCAGTGTCTTCAGGTTCTGTGCAAGAAGAGCTTGTGTCGGAATGACAGATTCTACGTCCATCTTTATTTTCAAAGTTGGGCTCTGTTAGTGCAGATTTTTCAAAAGTACTCTTTTTGCTTGTGTCTGGACAGTTTTGAACATAGATTACTCTGTTATAAGCCTTGAGTCTCTTCCATAATTGCACGTACACTTTGCACTGAACATACATAAAAAGAAGTCCGCCAGTGAAGCCGATGGCCACCACTACCAATTTAGTCCAAAAGGGCCACTCTAGGATTCCTGGAAGGGAAACACTTGGTTAGCCTATCAGCAGATCTTATTTACAATGTGAACTAAATAAAACGCAACTTCTGAACTTCCCATAACCAGTGATTCTTAACACATCGCATCTTGCTTCGTCACAGGTGGGGCAGAAGGGGCTGTCTGCCTCCTCTCATCCTGCTCTTCCAGGAGGGAGTCTGTGGAGGGCCTCACTCTCCATGGTTTCATCTCTTCTGGGTTTTAAAAACACCCACGGCAAGAGAAACATCCAAAAAGGATGCTTGGTGCCTCATAATTGATGCCTGCCTCCAGAAACCCAGACCGTTGAGGTCTGACTTGCAAATCAATCTGGAATATTGTTCCAATCCTAGGCCCTCTGCTGAGCTTGCTTTCACTCTGAGCACATACCTGTTGCATGTCCCTGCTTGATCTCCTCAACGGTGCGGTCAATGAGCACGTACAAAGACCAGACCACACAGACGATAGCGATGACATGAAATATCACTGAGCACATGATCTTCCTGCGCTCGCTGCCCGTCATCTGCAAGTTCTCCCACTGGAAAGACAACACACAGAGCATGAGGCGCAGGCCCACAGACGTAAAGGGCTCCAATTGGGTGAGAGCATTGTAGATGAGTAAGATTGGCTTTCCTCCCCTCTCCTTTTCCCTAGATGAATTTACCCAAATACCCAAAGTTGTTCTCTTTAAACCACTTGGCTTCAACCAGGTACCAGGCACTGGCATTCTGTCTACAGCCAACTTTCTATGCAATGAAAAGAAGCTGGGACTGAGATGAGCTAAGAGCCACCACCAGCAATCCCCTTGTCTGCTTATTCTTGCAAGCAGACACCAAATGGCTTGATAAAGGATTCTGTGGTTTCAGTCCCGATGAAAACAGCATGTTGGCCCAAGACCCGGGTGGCACATTTTAAATTTCCCTGACTTGCTGACTGGCGTGGGTAAGGGGCAAAAAAGGGTTGATGACGCCATGACACACTAGCAGATGGGTCACACTGCGTCGTGAAGGCAATGGCAGAAGGTGCTCACTCTTTGGTCCTCTGCTACTTTGGCAGCAACAGCTTGAAATCGATGCTAAGAGTTCCTGGTACAAGCAGTCTCTGCCAGTCCCATCTCCTCTAGGAGCTCAATAATTTACTCCAAATAGCCAGATTTTCTTTTTCATTACCAGTTTCGGAATCAGAAGAAAACACATAAAGGTAGAGAAAAAGAACAAAGTGTAAACACTCTGCATATCCTCTGCCAGCCCTAGTCACAGTCTCTTTCCAGATGGTTCTGTGCAGGATAAGCTGAAAGCAGAGCCTCATGGGTTATCTATATTGGTCAAAATGCAATAAGACTTGCTTGAGAGACTTGCTTGAGAGAGAGTAGGTACTGAATAAATTATGTCTTTTATGGGGCAAAACACTTTTTAAGTAGTTTGCGCCTGCCTTCTCTAACATAAGATTGCTTTCTGCTATGGTTTGATGCAGTATCTTCATTTGGCTTCCTTCCTAAAATGCTCCCCTGCTCCCTGATTTCCTGCTATTTCCTAAGACACCTCAGTTCAAGCCTTTCACACTCTCCTGAAATGCTCACCCTCACCTTTTTGGTGTATGCTTTTCTTGAGACTAGACAATCTAACCTCTCTCAACTCCTTTCACTTCACCTCCACATCCTATTGACCCTGCAAGAACTGCTTCAACACCCAGACATCTTATGATGCTCCCACCACACTACTTCCCCAGTGCGCCAGCCCACACTGGGTACTCCTCTGAATGTCCCACGTGCTCTACTGCCATGTAAGTTAGCATGTAATCAGCACTGTCATGTGCTCTTCTCTGATTATGAGATTCCCCCTGCAACTGACATATTAAAGTCTTCAGATAAGAACAAGCCTTATTCTTCCAAACAAAGCCTTCTCTGCTGGGCACAGGGAGGGAGATAGTACACAAACAGTCATTGTTTACAAGAGAGGTGCGTGCAGGACGAGGCTGCCCTCAGGAGCGATGACATGGGGACTGATTACAGCTCTGTTTTCCCCAATGCCTGTGTTCCTTTCTTTTCCCATGCACCCCTCACCCTCCCATCCAGCAAACACTTATCACAGGTATACACAAATAAATTTACTACATTATACTGTGCTTTGTGCTGCAGAGAGAGACTAATCTCTCATACACAGTCCTAATCAGAGGCAAGACATGAACAGTTAATATGTATAGAGTATGCGGATTAAGGTGTCACAAAACAGTCTGTGGTCAAGGGCTGAGTGACTGACAGACAAGCAAGCAGTCTAGCTTGAAGGAGGAAGAAAACATTACGACTGAATGGTCAGAAAGAGCTTCTTCCTGGGAGGAGGGACCTGGAAATCAGTACCAGAACCAGTAAGCCCTAGGACAGGAGCGCATGCACCAGCCCCCACTTCTTAAAGAGCTGAGCACAGGCACGCCACGGCTGCGTCCAGCCCAGCACACGAACTCCCACAGGGGCCCTCCTCTCGGCGGGGTGGAAGCACTTCTGGGGTGTCCCCACACGTACTTTCCTCAGGGGCTTCAGCTTGGTCTCCATGATGAACTCGTACTTGCACAGCTCGCAGCAGCGCGTGTCGGAGCTCTTGATCCACTGCTGCAGGCAAGACTGGTGCACGAAGTGCAGGCTCCCCGTGCAGTGGCAGGGGGTGATCAAAGGGCTCTCGTCATCTCCTTCACAGTGACAGATCCTACAGCAGGAGGAAAGCCAGCCGTTACGAGGAGGGCCAAGTGGCAGGGAAGATGACGCTTCAGTGGAAGGTCAATCTCCCCAAAGAAAACTTGCAGAAACAGACATCACAGAAGTGACTACAAGCACAAAAACATACAAACACAAATGAGAACAATTACTACAAACTAAAAATGTCTAGCTTACCGCACCGACATGGAAAGTCTGGATGGCATTTGGCATCAGAGAAGAAAAAATGATATAAGAAATGACAAAGCAGTCATTTTTGGTAAAACTTAAAAACTTCAGTGATAGACGAATTTAAGGCAACATGAAAGCATCTTCCAGAACTTAAGATGTTAAAATTATTAGAGGAAAACATTCTGTGTAAAACAAAACTGGCATTCTACCTTCCAAAAATACCAGTGACTTAAGATGATGACGAAATTTGCTTTCTGGCTACAATCCCTGAGCTCACCGTCACACACCACAACTACACGTTTCCGTCCTCTCTCAGAGGGTGAACAGAAAAATCACAGCACTCTCCTGGGCCTAAAAAACCATTATAAGGTGCTGCAATTTCATTTCTTTTGTCAGGACCACTCACAGCAATAAGTGAGAATTCTAAATCATTATTTCTAAGGGTGCATGCAAGAGGATACAGCTGCAAACCTCAAGGAACTGAATGGGCTTCTGAGAAACAGAAAGGTCTTTCCAGCAGCTGGAGAGGAGGTACGCACACTGGCTGACAGGAGCTGGGCTCGGGCCCTGGCCGGGTTCTCAGCTGTTCGCTTCTGCGAGAGGGGTTTCTGAGCCAACTGTTAGGAGTAACAGCTGGCCTGAGGAGGGGCAACTGGGGAAAGGGTTGGAAGGGGGAAGACACAGACAAAAACAGAATTCGGAAAGATTTTGGAGGCGAGACAAGGATGCTACATACGGTAAAGTGAAGGTGGGAAGTGGAGTTCGGATGTGGGTAGAGGTGGCTGGATCCAAGTTAAAAAGAAGGCAGGAAGGAGCTGCTGAAGTACAGCCTCTCCCCATGCACATTGTGTTACAGGTGGAGCAAGGGGTGGAAATGAGGCCAAGGGGGGCAGCCAATGCTTAATATCTAGACCATCAAGCTAGAAAACTGGAGATACTATTTTCTTTCTTCCAATTTCTTTATGCAAAGTCTACTTATTCTTAGTTGAGAAGAGTCAGCTTGGCCTTTAATATGTGTAGCTTCTTCCTCTTTATCATTTGTGAAACTAACTTGAGACCCATGTCATAAAAATTGATTTTCAAATGATTACCAATACTCCCTTCGTCTGGAGAAAACTATTAACCCGTAATTGTCTACAACTGCCTATTACTTCATTTTCCTGAAACTTCACATATTAAAGCAAGATGAGGCCATGGAGGTGGGATGCAGAGATGGCCAGAATGGTGGTTCTTGGCAAACCAACCTGCAGGCATCCCCTGACGCGGACACAGGAGAAATGGGGGGGCATTTTTCAGAGAGGGGAGAAGGGCAATCCAGGTCACTGTCCTTCTCCACTGAGCAGAGGGGTGCCCGCAGGACCTTGCTCTTCAGTTTTGCAGATGTGCTGTCCTCAAAGACATCGTCATCTCCCATTTCGTCGGAGCAGATGCCCACGCTCCCTGCCAGCCCGCTGGAGGACTTGGTGGTGTGCAGGTGGGTGGCACAACTCTCCAGCTCGTGGAACCTCTGCAGGCTGCTGGCACTTGAGCCGTGCGAGAGTGAGAACAAGTACCGGAGCAGTCGCCGGCTTCTGGACATGGCCTCGCCATCTGCCTTCTCTTCCAAAAGCGGGACGTGCATGCCCCCCTTACCAGCTTCCACCTCTGAGGCCGTTGAATGATTGGCAGAAAGGGATGAAACACAAGAATGTTTGGAATTGCCAAGAGGTTTGCAACTCAGTGTTCTTTTTTCTTTAGGATGGAACCTGTTAATTCTGAGACACAGATCCTGGGGGAGTATCAGTTTCCCTTCAGAGCAAGTTCTTTCCACATAGTCAAAACTTCCCAAAGTATCCTGGGCCTTCTCACCCATATCGTTTAGAGATTTTGAGAACTTTAGTGTTCTTCTGGCTTTGGTATTTTTAGCAGGCTTTGACACCTGGACCCATTCTGAACCACAGGAATTTCTCTTTGATGCCTGCAATGTGTCTTTACAGAGAACTGTCACAGTGAGCCCTTGTGTCAGAGAACTCTGGCATTGAGGAGCTTTCAAGACAACAGCAGACTGCATGGGACTGTGGTGACAACACTCAGAAAACACTGCACTGGAACTGCATGCAGAGAACAGTGGAATAAAAGCACAGAAAGTAAAAACAATTTTACAAGAGAATAGACATCGAAGTGAAGAGATGAGACTCGTGTGGTAACTGGGTGAGCAAACAGCACAGAAAACTGGGTCAACTGTTTAGAGTAGAGGCATATTGACCAAGCAAATGGGAAACGGAGAACCTACAGACACTAATGCCTATTTCTGGGATGCACGTGACCCATCGTAGCATCTGAAGCAGAGTATTACCTGCAGATGTCCTGACTGGATGGCGTGACAGAAGTGCGAGGGAAGGTGGACCCTGGAGCTGACGCCAGTGGAGGACCTCCAGCCTGCAATGACACACATCCGATCAGTTTTCAGGAAAGAGTCAAGGGGACCATGAACAGCACCTCCTTCTGAGTGGCAATGGGTAGAGAATCTAAGAATGTCTGCTATTTCCTATTGCTCACTGAGTGACAGCAGGTAAAGACAAATCAGATGACATTCTTCTTACCTGGGGTAGAAGTGTAGCCAAGAAAGATTTGAGACTCTGGAACAGCACCACCAATCTGCAGATTGAGTGGTCATTTATTCCCTAAGCATCTAAATTGGACTAGTTCATACATAAGTCAAGAAACCAAGGACTTACAAGGTGTATGCAAATACAAAAGAAAGGTGAGGTACCATCCCTGGCAGCACTGGCCAGCACTCTTTAACCTGCTCCCTGGGATGAGCCTAATCAAGGCTGGCAGAAGGTAAGAGCACCCTCCTACTCACAGCCTCACGCTGGTCCATGAAACTTCGCTACCTTGCCAGAGCTCTTCATACAAAGGGGAGGCCTACCTGACCACAGGGCGGCCAATCCATAGCTACCCAGGCCCAGGAGGGGGCTGAGCACAGAATGCTCCCACGAGTTCTAATCTTGGGATTATGAATTAAGAAAACAATCAAGACACTGTAAATTTGAAAGAAAAGTATAGCAAGAGGTCATGAGATAGAGTGGGGGCTCTGAGGGGTCGTGAACTAGCCAAAATTAGAGAAAAGACCTAGAAGGGTGAGGAAGCACCAAGTGGGAAGAGAAGAGGACAGAGAGAAACAGGAAGAGTGAGTATAGCTGAGCTTAGGATGCAAAATCACCACTAGAGGGTCCCCCAGCCTCCCACTCCAGCCTCTGCGGGACCCTTGCTAAGCCTTATCAAGGCTCAGATTCCTGAGTTTCCATGGCCCTCATGGCCCCATGCCTTTTCATATAAACGTGTTCTCACCTCCTTAGGACAGTTAGCCTGAGTGAGCACCTGCTCCATGCAACCTAAACAGCCACATGACAACAGTGCTATGAGTCTGTTATCAAAAGCAAGCTTGCATCACCTCCCCCCCTTCCCCAGGCCCACTCAAGTGGCCCTTAGTCCTTTTCCCCGATTCAGGGAAGCCCCACTCTGGTCCACAACTCCTCGGCTGAGACCTAGCCCACTCTTGCTAAGTGCCACTCCCAGGGGTGTACTCTCATCCTGCTACTCCAGCTACAGGACCCTGACATGGGTCAGCCACTAGGACAGGTGGCACCACTGTTCAGAAACTCTCCCTGTCTTCCCTCTCCAGCAAATGCACCAGCCTGGAGAGAGCCAGGGATGGTAGTCTGATTGAGGTGTTCATGGGACTGCTCTTCCTGCTCCCCAGCAAAGGGATTAAACATTATTTTAAATTCAACTCAGCCTCAAGAAACCTGATCCAATAGGTTACGTGTTCTGATGTCACATGTGTATACTAAAATCATGCTGCATTACTCAGTTACCACATCTTCTGAGTCACCAAAGAAGGCATGTTTATTTCCTAACTGAATGTGCCTATGAATACATTCTTTTCTTTGAAAGCATTACTGGTCAAAGTTCTTAAGAATCTAAAGTTTAATTCATTTGGAGACACGAAAATGACATCCCCAAAATGACCTGTCACTACTTCGTCACGATTTTTCCTCAAACTGAGAGGGGTCTCGGGACCCACATGGATGTTATGCTGTTACCTTCCCATTGCATAAGTGCCTTCCGTCTGGGTGGCCATCACACGTTCCACCCCTGGGGGCTCCTCTGCCCCAGCCTGGCTAGTGTTCTGCTGTCTCGACTCCCGAGATGAGCACACAGGGCTTTTCCTGTTTATCACTACAGGGAAGAAGGCTGAGGGTCGCCACACTAAGGTTCCAAACTCCTACAATCTGCCTGTTCTCTGATATTCGGTCCTACCCCCACTCTGAGACAAAAAGACTTCTTGAACTTCTTCTCCCTTCTTTTACTTCTGAAGGTGACCAGCTCTGTTCAGCATCTGTAGGCAAGGCCAGAAACGTATCATGAAGACCACAAGCTGGTCATGGTGTATTGTAGAGAAGAGAGAGCTGTCACCATGCCTCCCCAAGGAGGCCCCAGAGGGAAGGAGGACAGGAATGTCCAGTTATATTTACATTCTTGTCCTGTCTTTGAGCTAGGAGGTCAGCTCTCCTCCCTGTATGTTGCTGGGTCAAGTTTGGTTGCTTGGACTGAGGTGGAGAAGGAACTCCCTCCCCACACGAGGCACAGAAGAGTACACTGCTCATCCAGGAGACGGGGAGTTACCCAGTCATCTCCCTCCCTGTTGTCTTTGTAAGGACATGATCCTCCTGAAACCATGCACACTTTCCTGTATTCTAAAGGGAAGGCAAACCCTATGGGAGGAGAATGAGGCCCTCTCAGGATCAGTGTCCTGGGAGGAGGGAGGTTTCAGATGGGAAGCTGAAATCAAGACAAATAGCCTCTCACTCCTTGAACTTGAAGTAATCCATGTCAAACAGGGAAGTCTGGGGTAACGAAGACATTATCCTATGCCTGTAATGGGGGATTGCTCAGACATAGGAGGGCAGAGCCTCAGAGCAGAAAAAGACTACATGGAGGAAGCAGCCAGACTGTCCATACACACGACAGGAGCGTGACCACGTCCCCAGGATTCCCTGTGTCAGGTGTATCATGGGGAGCTCACACACAGCCGTGTCTGTACTTGCAGCAGAGCATCGAGTCTGTGAGACAGCAGCATCAGTCCCAAGCCCCAGCTCTCTGTTTATTTAGGAAACAGGAACACTCTCAGCATCCTCTATCTACGTTCCTGCTTTCATTTCATCCTGTCCAATCTCACAAAAAACATCACGAGACACTCTCAGCAGGTAATGTCCAAGCCTCAAGAAGCCTCCCCAAAACAGATAAAAAGTCTCTCTTCTTAGATCATAAGGTTTCAAGGAAATTTTTAAAATCTACTTATTCTTGTTTTAGATAAATACAAACCAATGAATGCCTTATCCTGCCTGATCCCTTTCCAATAAGCGTGAGAAAATGAGTAAGATTCATGTGGCCATCACAGCTCCCATAAGAGGGTCCTTCTGTTACCAGGTAAAGACGACTACACGTTCTGAAGTTCAGAACCAGTCCACATGTACAGGACTTAGGAGTGGCCCGATCAACAGCAGCAAAGGCAGAATGAAGTGAATAGCTTCAAATACAGTTCCAGGATCCAGCTGGGGAAGTCAAGGTAAGTCAAGGGGCCGGCAGGCCCCTCTCAGAGGCTTGGAGCAGTGGACAGCTCTCCCACTCTTCCTGAGAGCAGGTGGCACGTGGAAGGCCGTGGGGCAGTACTAGCTTCAAGGGAAAAGGAGACTCTGTGCCACACAGAACTCCGGAGAACACCCTCTCCCTCCACATGGGTCAGACCACAGAGGACTGTCACCGATAAAAGGTGTAAATGTTCATAACGAGAAAATTCAAATGTATCCAGAGATCTTAAGCCCTCTGTTTCTGAAGCTCTTTGTTGGTTCTCAAACAAGAGACTTTCCAGTCATGAAAAGGAATGTAAAGCAATCTCACTCCAAAAGAATTTTCCTAAAAATCCCCTCTTCGTGAGATGTTGTAAACAATTATGCCAAATAAACCTCTGGATTCTGTCTGGGCCTAAATCCCAGCTGCTCCCATTTCTTAGGAATGACACACACTTTGAGACAATTTGTTTGCTGCACTCAAATCACTTAGTGGTTGCCTTTCCTATCAGATTCATTGTTTTAAATGATTTTATCAAGGCTGCTGAAAACATATAAGGAAAAGCACACTTTTCATATATCCTTGGGAGAAGTTGGCATTCACCCTTTTTTGTTTCCTTTTGAGAGAACTTACTGCTGTTGGAAGGGTAACATAACAACAGACGCATCAAGCAGATTTCTCAGGCGCTTACCAATTTTCCATTTTCCATCGGAGGGACTTTCTCACTGCAGGACACCAGCTGTACCTTCCCGGCTTGCTTTCTGTTTCACTTCCTTCCCTTGCTCCGTCCACTAGTTACTTCCCAACCGTCTGCTCAACCACTTACTCCTTCTCTCTGTTGCTTACGTCCACTGGGCCTTCTTTTCATCTACCAGCAAAGCTACTTTTAAAATATTTCGTTTCCTAACAAAATTTGCCCATCTGATTTACATCAACAGGTATAGGCCCACAAGAAATGGTCTGGTTGGGTTCACTTGCTTTTAAGCCAGGAGGAATCTGAGGAAGGACTGGAAAGAGGGCAAGATGCAAGTACGGCTGATGTTTACCACTGAGCTCAAATTATAGTATATTGAATCAGTGAGGAAGGAAAAAACAAGAACGAAAGTACAGATGGCTCTTAAAACATGAAAAGATGCTTAACCTCTCTCACAATGAGAAATACAAATTAAAACCACAAGATGTACTGTTATTATCAACAAAAAAAAACATTTTTTTAAAAAGAAATCAAATAATACCTGTGTTGGCAAAAGCTTGGGGAAGCAGGCACGCTTACAAATTGCTGGTGGGAAAGCAAACTGTAAACGCCCATAGACGACAATTTGGCAATTTCCCTCAGAATTATAAATGCACATACACGTCCCGGCAATTCTTCTTTTAGGAATTCATCCTCACACATATACACAAACAGGTTTGTACAGCATTGTTTGTGGGGGCAAAGGGCTGGCATGACCTCAATGGGCTTGGAGCTGACTGAGTCCATACTGGTACATCAAGAGAAAGGAAGGCCAGGCAGTCACTAAAAGAAGGGAAAGCTCATTATGCCCAGTAACGGGTACTTGGAAGGAAGAGGCAGAAGGGAGAGCCATGTTATGCACGCTGGTACGTGGAGACTATCAATGCAAAGGCACACACTTCCAGGTCCTAACAGTTGTTTCTTCCGAAACACAGAAGGAGAGCAGGGACCTTGGGTGAGAAGGACAGTGACCTTTCATGGAGACCCTTCCCAACCATTACACCACTTTTATCATGAACAAGTATTTCCTAAACACAAATCCATTTTTAAAATAGCATGCAACTGAAAGTTTAAGAAGTAAAATAAAACTACAGAAGCACAACCAACTGTAACGATTTTCCAACTCTGGGAGCACCAGTAAAGAAATCGATTTAATGGGTCATGACCTACATTTAAAAAAAAGAAATAAAATAGGAGATGTCAGCGTGCATCTGACATAATGAAGATTAAGTCTTTGGGGGGAACTTTTTCTTCCTGTTGTGTGTGTGAGTGAACTGAGTTTTGATGTAAAAACTATTTCTTACAAAGGATCATGGTCAAAGTAATTTGAAAGTCATTGTACTACTGTATTTCTACAAAGAAAATACAAAACATCAAAATAAGTAGAGGAAGAAGGCAGTTGAATCAAGAAAACAGGTTACATTGTCAATACAGAGATTTCAGAAGTGAAGGGTTCTGACGGGTCCCAAGAAAGAAGGTGTTTCCTCTACACAGACAGCGTCTGCCACCTGTATTAGATTTCTATTGCTGTGTAACAAATTACCACCAACTCAGTGGCTTAAAACTACACAAATCTGTCATCGGATGCACAGTGTGGCATGATCCTCTGCTCAGGGCCTCCCTCCTTTCTGGAGCCTCTGGGGAAGAATACACCTTCATCCAGGTTGTCGGCAGGTGCAGTCCCGTGCAGCGTTAGCAATGAGGCCCTGTTTCCCCGCCAGCTGTCAGCCGGGGGCCGCCTGCATTCCCCATCGATCTCTGCCCATATTCGAGCCCACTCTTGCTTCCAATCTCTCATGTCCTCTTCTGCCACGAGCCAGAGAAAGCTCTCTGCTTTTAAGAGCTATGTGATTCCACTCATGCAATATAACATGATTATAGGAGCGATATCTCATCATATTCACAAGCTCTGGGCATTAGGGTGGGATATCTCTGGGGGGTCACTTTAGAAATTCTGCTTACCAGATCACCTTACCTTTACTTCTGGCTCAGGAGGTCACTAAATGCTACAGCCTGCGACTCCCAAACAAGACAAAGTGATCTGCTCCTTACTGCCAGCTCAGCAGGCCTCACTTCACATAAAAGCCAAACAAGGTCTCACTTGGTGTTTAGTTACTGCAATGTACAGACTGAGATTGCATTTCAGCAAACTTCCCACTTAGCACAGAAGTTGCTCTGTGAAAACAAATGCTTCCTTATGAGGGACTCTGATTTCTATAAATAAACATCCAGTTGTATTCAACTTCAAAAATGAGCTACAATTAAAGGAGGAGAAGTCAGTGTGGCTGCTCTGATAAATATATATTGACTCTTGATGAAGGGCTGTGCCAAGAACGAGCTTTCACAACAGCAATTAATTAAAAGTGACCATTAAAAAAGTAAATATAGAATATATACAATATAGGATTCATGAAGGAGAGTATGCAATAAAAACTACTGAATTCTAAAATGATTTCCATTATAAATGACTCATAGTATTGCCTAGCAAGTAGCACTAACACTGAATTCTTTGGTGGCCTTTTAGAGAGAGTTAGAATGACACGAATAGTAATATATCCCCAGCATGATGAGGGGCATTAATCATAGCACTACTAGAGGCAAGGCAACAGCTGAAGAGACTTTCTCATGGCTTATCTTCCAAAGCAGGTCTTTAAGCTACTATAGATGATCTTGCAAATATAACTTGTTTTCAATAAGTTACATTGAAGGCAATGACTTCTGAGCAAAGACGGCTTCACATTCCCAGAAACTACAAGCGTAACCATATAAAGATCCAAAATCACCAAAATCACATGGTGAAAGGGCTGTTTCTGAGTTACTTACCACTCAAAAGAACTCTTTACTACTACAGACTTAGTTTAAATATTTAACTTTTCAAATATAATCGAAATATTTTCATTTCCAAGGATTTTTCTTTGAGAAAATTCTGGGGTGGTGGCAAAAGCACTGGCTTTTGACTCCAAAGTCCTCATTCTGTGTTCTGGGGCCACTCCACAAGCAACCCACCTCCCAAGGGCTTACCCTCTTGGAAGAGGAGTTTAATCATTTAAAAATCAGGTCAGTAATCCACAGGGCTGCCACAAGGATCAAATAAAATCAGAGGAGATGTAGAAATGCGACACACGCCATTCCAGGAACGCCTCCACCGTGCAGCCAGGCTACCATGTGAACTGCTGCTGGATGATCTGCAGGGCAAACTTGCAGGTGTCTCCACTATGAAATGCCCTGTTCCAACAGAAGTTATCACTGTCCACTCAACTTGGGATGAAAAGTTTCTGCCCAGGCTACTCATCTGACAGGTGAACCTAAAGCCCAGGAGAATGCAACTGACAGGAACACGGGAGACAAGAAGGATGACCCCAAACTTAATGTTAAGGCTCCTCCTCTAAAGCCAAACGAGTTAGAAGGGGACAAATGATATCAAGAATCTTACTAGGCACACGTCCTCCCCCTACAATCTAAAATAAGGTTCAGAGACCTGCTTGAAACCCTTTCGCAGGCCCCACCGCCCCAACCAGGCGGCCTCTCTCTCTGCTCGGCCGCATGGCGTAGGTCACCCAGCACTCCACACCCTCTTGCTCCTCCTGGGGACGCTCCCACACCCCACCCAGCACGACTGGCCCTTCCTCAAGCTTCTCCTCAAAGAGGGCTTTTCATTCTTATTATTCACTGTCCTTGTACCCTGTTCATTTCTTTCATAGCACTTATCGAGGTTTATGAAAAGATGTTTCCGAAACATGTTAGCTCAGAAGCTGCTGCCGTTTAGCCTGACACACTGCCTGACACACAGTAGGTGTTCAGTGAACACCTGTTGAGTGAACAAAACAAGTACACTCTGGAGTGACTGTCTCTCTAGTAGTACATCTAAAACAGAGGCTCTCAAACTTGTTGGTCTCAGGACCGCTTTACACTCTAAAAAATTAGTGAGGCCCCCGAGGAGCTGGTGTTTATGTGGCTTACACTAACGAATCTTCACTATATTAGAAAATTTCAAAACACAAGACCCCCAGCACACATTCCATTAGCGTCAGAGAGAAGATGTCATCTTGTATGTCACTTAGCCCCTGGAAACTCCACTGCATACTTGTGAGAGAACAAGTGAAAAAGGCAAATAATGTGTTAGTATTATTATGAAACTGATTTCAACTTTGCCTCCCACTCCGAGAGACTGAGAACCAAATTTTGAAAACTGCTGGTATAAAGCTTTAACCAAAAACTAAACTGTAACCAGTCACAAGAAAAAAATATATGAAAATACAGTCAAACTTTGCAAAAGGGGAGCCAAACAGCCAAACATTTCCCATGGCGCGCCATCAGAACCCAGAGTGAGGCTAGATGGTGTTGGCAACATGCGTGAAGCTGGCTGTCACTACTTGACGCCATTCGACTTCTCCAATTCATCCCCTTTGTTTCTGTAATATAAAAATAAGTATCTTGTCTTTAGGATAGTTGTTTTCTTTGGTATAAATTAAGACAGGCATATTTTGCCTTATACTTACCCATAAAGCCTGAGTAACCTAAGTCTGTCACTGGTCAACTTTGTATTCAGCAACAGAGAGGAGCAGACTCTCGTCTTGACAACCACACCAGGGTGTGGCCAGCAAGCCGTCCTCCTGTATTTACATCTGACGTGTGACATTCTGCTGTATCTCATTTCTATCTAATGGCAACAGTAATTAGAAAATATTCAAGAGGTCTAAGAGAGGGGATGCTCAAATTCATTGAGATTTTCTTGCCAAACAGAGAAGCAATAATTTTAAGTACTCATGAAACATGTTCAGTCTGACTCCTACCCAGGAATATTTGATTACCCAGAGGCACAGAACGCTCATGGTATCTGAATTAAGCAGAGCTCTAAAATATTCCACCAGGTAACAGCCTTCAGCAGTTACCGGAGCCTGGTGAGCCTGCCGGCTGCAGGGAGGAGGGCACCCCTGCCTCATGATGGATTCTAGCCTACCACTGCCGTCTTCCTGGGATAAGTGCCGCCAGGGAGCACTTACCGGAATTTGCTCAAGAAATTGTGTCACCTGGACCAAGTCTGATTCCCAAGGTTGAATGAAAATGCTTCCCTCAGGGTAAATTAACACCAGGTCTGTGTGCTGTCCCTTCCTGCACATAATCCTCCCCTGAGAGGCAGCAGCAGAGGCTCTAGAAGCTCCAGCCCTTATGATGAACCCCGCCTAGGCCAATTCCTGGTATCTAAGAGATTCGAGTGCAACAGAGTGAGTTCAAGCCTCCTCAGGGAATTCCGATCTTCCTCTGGCTTTGGGACAGTGGTCCTTACTGGCATGGCCCCAGCCAACGCAGCCCCACGGTTTATAGGCGCCCTGGCACCCTGCCATCCCGCAGCTGGGACAGCCATCACTCCCAGTGACTAAGGCTGCAAATATCTGCCTTTTCTCTCTCAGCACTGGATTTCCCATGGAGGTGACAAACCAGTTTCCTACTACAGTTTAACCCCATCCTGGCCAGCTCCTTCTCTCCTTTTACATCCTGCTTGAACATCCCCTCCTCAGCCACACCTTCCCCGAGTAGCCCCTCTAACTCCACTTCCTTGTAATTCTTGACCTCAGCCCCTTGTCTTTCACCTTCATAGTAATTCTCTCCGTCTGTAGGTATTTTATGGAAGTCTGCTTACTCCTCTCTCCTTTGTTTGGTTCAACATTCAAAGCACAATGTCTGGCACACGGTTAAGTGGTGGACAAGATCTGAACTCATCTGAAATCCTCATAGACGCTGCGCTGGGCCTCCTTGTCCACATTACAGATGAGGATACCTCATGCTGAGCATGAGACAGCCTGGAGATGGGGGCCAGTGGTGGTACAATACCTCTGGACAGGAAGTCACTGCGCCTCACCCTAATGTGGTAGGCCTTCCAGGAGCAGCCTCTGTCACCACCTGAAGTCTACCCTCCTGAGGTCATGCTCAGTACCTCACTGCATTCCCCTCACCAGGTCCTGCTCCAAGTCACCCTGGGAGTGATGGTCACCTGACAGCCAGAGGCTGTACATCACACTCCTACAGCATAGACCCCCACCTCCACCCCTCCCTTCTCTCTACTGCACAGCCTCCCAAATCCCCTTGTCTATCGGAGTGCAGTCCACAAAGGGCAGTATCAGGACCAGTGGTGGATGACAGAGTAAGAGTTTAGATAACATACTGAAGAACAAATATTTTAAGTTATGTTATAATTTCATGTCAGCAAACTAGCAAATCAAAATCGTGATTTCAGATACTATCCAATGATACAAAATTTTCATTGCAAACAAATTTCTTTAATATGAAGAGTTGGTTTAAAGAAAATGATTAAGCAAACAGCAGCACAGGTAGTTATGGGGTGAGGGTGGGGTGTAGATGGCTCACATCTGGGGAACACGGCTCCAGGATGGCTCTGCTGGCCCACATGATCAAGGAGCCCTCAGCAAGCGAAAGGGTAGGGCACAGCTGCACAGAGAACCGTACTCAAATGCCCATCCTTCTGCAAGATGCCCCCCTGGGTCTCATCCTTCCTCAAACAGCTTCTCCAGATACTCAGTCAATAAAACAGGTCTTTTCCTAACAGAAAATTATTTAAAAAAAAAAAAAAAAGCATTTTCTACACACTGCTACAATATCATTAATAAATGGATGAGGTCACAAGTGGCCAGGACCAGATCATTTTAAATCTGGCACATCAGGCAGGGAGTTCAAATCTTATTCTAAATGCCATGAGAAGCCAGTGAAGGCTCAACAAGAGACGTATTAGGATTCTCTTTACCTGGCTGCGCGGGGGAGGAGGACGTGGGAGGTGCTAAGAATACAGGCAGAGTCTTGGGGGGCTACTGCAGCAGCTGAGGAGCCCTGGGCCCAGAAGGCAGCTGTGACAATGGGGAGAACGGCAGGCTGGATGTAAGGCGTCCAGCACAACACCATGGAAACACTTGCGCAACAAACAAGTCCTGACCACCACCAGAGATCGGTTCTACCCTCGACTCTGAAGATGCAGGGTAAACAAGCCACAGCTCTATGCTCATAGAGTATACATGTGAGGTGAGGGGGCAACAGAAAAAATTCATAAGAACTCAGGGAATTAAAAGTGCTCTGTTGAAAATAAAACAGGAAAAGCTGACTAGGCAACCACTTAGGTGGTCAGGATGGACCATTAGGAAGAGGTGACAAATTTCCTGAAATCTTGCTCCCGTTACGGAGGCTCAATAAATGATCATTACTATTAATGAAAACAAAGCACTGAGTGAAGGCTTTGTCATCAGAATTGGCTTAAACGTCCCAATATGCTTCCTTTATTAACTTCTCTAAGAGGATGGCACCTGGATGCCGACTGTGAAGTAGGTAAGCCAGCAGGCTTAGCAGCCTCTTGCACATTCCATCTAACTGCCTGTTTCCTTCCTGGAAAGGGAGCGTGGTTTCTGAGGCTAAAATGAAACACGGAGAGCCTCCAATAAGCACTGCAGCACTCCGTCATTTTGTAATGAAATCTAGATGGAACACTATGAGACAGATCCAAGGTTTCTTTTTACCTCTTCTCAACCTCTAACTTCATGAGCCATAACCAGTAAGTGGGAAACAGCAGGAGCATAACACAGACTGTGGGTGACCGACTGACATGAGCACAAAGCAGTACTGAACCAGCTGGAGGCTGAGTCAGCAGAAAGAGCCTCCTGACAGAGACAACCGAGATTTCAGGTAGCATAAAACATGCCCGTGGTCTGACATTTCTTTGTATTTTCGATCTGAAGGGTATGAAGCATCTGCTTAAGTATGTCTGCCACACCAAAAATAGAGTTTTACATGCCACAGGCCTAAGGGTGGCTTCAAACAATAGGCTCAATAAAAGCACTGCATTCTCAAAAACACAGCTTTCATAGTAGTCCTGCCCCCTCCCCCAGCCCCATTTAACTGCTTCATGGCTGACAACTCCATATTATACTAACTTTACTACTTACGGAGGGACACATTTTTGCAACAAAATTTCATGCTGATGGGTTCACTGGGAAGAGATGTGGGCACGCGCGCCACTCCTGAGATTTTCCTCTGACCCCAGTTAAGCGTGCAGGAACTCCTATTCTCATAATGGAAGAGGCTCAAATCTTCTTGGCCCTGCTCTGAGGCAGAGAGCTTTGAGGCTTCACAGTCCGCCTGTTCCTAAGAGTGTTTAAGTGTGGAGCTAAACCTGCTTTCTAAGAAAATTGCAGTCCTGCCCTCAGGAAAGCTCCACATCAGTGGTCATGTCGGTTTTGCTCTGCATTTTACACCAATGCCTAGCTCAGCGCCCTGCACAAAGAACATGTGATAAGTGTGCAAGAAGGAAGGAAGGAGAAACCAGAGTTTTCACTAGAGTTCTTCATTTTCACCCCTAGGTGATATTGATTTTAAAGCACACAGTTCTGCCTTTGATGAGAAATCAAATAGTAACAGCTACCATCAAGGACTATCCTGACCTAAGTCCTGACCTAAGATCACCAGGGTTCTGCAAAGGTTGCTAAGAGTCCACTGACTGACTGACTGAGGGAGCTGCCCCCTGGCTCCTTGCAAACGTCATCCCTGACTCACAACAACCCTGAAGGCTGTATAATTACCCTATTTTACTCATCAGGAAATTAAAGCTCAGAGAAGTGTCCTTCCTCAAAGTCACATGGCTAGTAAATCCTTGTCCATCTAACCCCAGAACCCTCACAGAGCAACTCAGAATACCACATCCCAGGCCTGTGCCAAGCCCATAAAATGTTCCTCTAGACACTGTAAGCCAGTGGTTTACAAACTTTTGATTTAACTATAGGAGGAAACTTTCCTCCAAATAAAATCCCACTAAAACCATAAACAAACAGTCACATATCTGAGACACAGGACAACACCCTCCTTCAGAACTGCCCTCAGCCACTGGAGCAAAGCAACGAGAGCCACTGCATGCTTCCGACACACTGAGTTCAACCCAACCAGCCAGGCCACCTGGATCTACACCCCCTTACTTTTCTTGAAGCTTAAATGTTGGACAACTCCTTCAAAAGATGGCAGCACAAACCCGGACACTGTACTCAGACAGCAATGACCTACCCCTGTACAGTGCTACAGCTCCGGCACTCCCGGCTGAAGGGACAGCAACATAAAAGAAATGGAGGTTGGAACAGAAGGAAGCACTCAGTAGAAGGCATTTATATGAAGTGGCTGAAGCTCACGGCTTGAGGGAGCGTCTGGAGGAGGTCAGGTCAGGAATGAACGGAGGAGCACTCTGTAAACGGCCTTCTACGTTATAACTGAGCACTATGAACTCTTCTTTTTATGCCAAATTAAGTGGAAGAATGATATGATTGGATCATAAACATGCCTAAGAGCAGACTGATTTAATGTCTTAGAGGATTTGCTAGATTCTACTTTTAGTTCAAAAAGAAAGGGTGATATGAATGAAAATATCTGTGTGGTTGGTAAATTAAAATGGTATATAATGTGACTGTTTCAGAGTACTTAGGAGGCCTGAGACAGCAGAACGGTCTTGTCATATTGTTCAGATCTTCCTGTCAGGATCTGTGTCAGTGTCTTGCCAGCTGACATGGACATGTGGAGAAGGTCCATCTCTGCAAGGACCCTGCATGGACATACCTGCATGGACAAGTGGTTGACCAGAGCCCAGAGTCTGGGCTGAGAGATGGGAACAAGCTTACTGCAGGTGAGACACTGTCAGCTGACTCCTGGGTCATCTCCATCAGCTGACATGTTCCTGGCAGGCTACTCAAGTAACTATAGCACAGGTGTATCAGGTGCTGTTGGACAGACAATTCACTCCCTCAGCTCTCCTTTTTCTAGCCACCCTCCAGCTGGAGGTGGCCCCGTAATCCAGTTCTGGCCAGTGAGATGTAAGCGGAAGCCAGGCAGGGGGGCTGATTCTGGGAGAGCTTTTGCCTTCCTGTTGTAAAGGATCACTCATCTGATGGACTCCTCCATCCTTCATCGTTCTTATTTCTGCCAAGGCCACAGCCATGGTGCCTAGAGGTCTAGCTCCCACCTTGAGACCATAAGGTGCTAAGCATGAGGATAACAATGTGCTAAGGAAGGTGGCACAGAGAAGACAGAAAGTGCCTGGGGCCCTGGCAACATCTGTGAGCATCAGCCTTGGACCACCTCCCTCCAGACATCTTGTCATCAGGACCACATAAATCCATAATTATTTAAGTCACCAGAGTTGGCTTTCTGTTACCATCAGTCAAATTCCTAATTGAGGTGACAGATTCTCTGGTGACTTCTGAGATTTTTTTATCTGAAAGTAAATTATTTCTACTGGAAGAAACGGGGTTTTATCCTATTAGTCACACCCTCAACGTGCACTCAGTGTTGCCTCACTAGAAAAACATAACTGCCATTCACCTCATTGTAGGGTCCCAGAGCAGATTAAAGAAGTATATCATGAACTATATGTCTTTAAAATAGAAGAGTACAAACACATGCAAGGTATGAGAATATAAAAACCCCAAGCT